>NC_048231.1:10442842-10677414 GCF_002007445.2 Ailuropoda melanoleuca | reverse complement strand
GGACGTTTAAAGCCTTTCTTTGAAAATCTACTCTGACAAAAACCCAGTGAGTCAAGGGATCCATTTGTTCATTCAGCGAATATTCCTGTTATTTACCAAGCTCTGTTCTAGGCATAGGGAATATACCAGTTTACTTTACAGTGAATAACTGGCAGAGCCATCGGTCATTTTAAATATATAGTCAAGGTCAAATAATCACCAGAAATAATAATGTATAAGAAGAAGGTAAATGTTAAAAATCATGGAAGTATAAAAATATTCACAGAGAAAATAGAATTGAGTTCGGGTAGGCAAATTTTCTTATCTTACTTGGGAGCCAGAGATATGTCTAAACATCAAGAAATAGAGGTCTAGGTGCATGATGTAAAATTAGAAAGAAAAGCCCTAGAAAGATTAAAAAAAAAAAAAAAGGATACATGACTGCCAGATAATAACCTCTTTGAAATTTTCTCTTTTTTTCCTTGTATTTTTTTTTTTTTTTAAGTTTAAAGTAATCTCTACACCCAATGCGGGGTTCGAACTCCTGACCCTGAGATCAGGAGTTGCACATTCTTCTGACTGAGCCAGCCAGGGGCCCCAAGATTTTCATTGAAAGCCCTCTATACAATCTCTTTTCCCTACTTTTGGCCAAAAATACGTAGTTCGTTTATTTCTAGTATAATCTTTTAATTATTCAAGTTTAATAACTTCTGCCATCGGATAAGGTGGCATAAGTGACATCAGATTGGCTGAACATCAACAGAAACAATTAGCCCAAATATGGCCTCAATTTTTTTTTTTTTTTTAAACCAGCCCACCTTCTAGTCTTAAAGTATGGTGAGGAATCTTGCAGTCGGGGCGCCTGGGTGGCTCAGTCATTTAAGCATCTGACTTCGGCTCAGGTCATGATCTTGGGGTCCTGGGTTTGAGCCCCACGTCAGGCTCCCTGCTCAGCAGGGAGTCTACTTCTCCCTCTCCCTCTGCCTGTCTCCCCCTCTTGTGCTCTCTCTCTCCGAAATAAATAAAATCTTAAAAAAAAAAAAAAAAAGTCTTACAGTAAAATAGCACTCCTTCCTCTGGAGGCTGCCTGAATCCAAGGGCACTCCTTGCTATCACCATCGCACTTGGATTTTTTGTTTTTCCTTTTCTCCCTGAAGCCTGACTGGGTACATTCTGTCTCCCAAGCTTCACACTCCCCTCCGCATACTCAGTGAGCCAATCTCTTAACAGGGTTAAAAAAGAAGGCCAATTTTCCACCTGCTAGCTCTTCTGGCACACACTTGTAAGGCAGCGCTCGGCTTTTGTTCTCTTTCTTTCACAATTCCTTAAATGGTTCTTGCCCTACATTGTGAAAGTCCAGCAGAGCTCAGGCTTCTGGGAAGTAAGTCTTTCAGGCTAACAGGTATAGGTAGCCTGGAAATGGACAATGTGGTAATTTTTTTTTCTTTTTTTAGATTTTATTTATTTATTTGTCAGAGAGAGAGTGAGAGAGTGAGCGCACAAGCAGGAGTAGTGGCGGGCAGAGGGAGAAGCAGGCTCCCCACTGAGCAGGGAGCCCAACACAAGGCTCGATCCCTGGACCCTGGGATCATGACCTGAGCCGAAGGCAGACGCTTAACCCACTGAGCCACCCAGGCCGCCTTGGTGTGGTAATTTTTAAATCTTTTTTTGCTTTGGTCTTACCTAAAACCTGGCCTTATAGTTCCTACCGCTTACTGAAAATGGGATGGGAAAGGAAAGGGAAAGTATGATATTTTCTCGAAAGGGCTTAGCATTGGAGTGTCTGAGCACTTGGATCACTTACACAGGCCTTTTTTTTTAAAACTTGATAGATGGCAGGGCCCCCAAAATGGTGAGAATGAAATCATCCTAACTCATCCCCTGGAGAGAAGAGCTGACTTGTTCCCTGTGAGTCCAACAAAATGGCCTTGAATACGTGGCCTGGCCTCAGACATTACATCATCACTCAGCCTTTCTGTGTTGACATTATATGGGTATAGCGGAGGTGCAGGCATCCACCAGTAAGTGTGCTCCGGGCCAGTGAAGCATGTAAAGTTATAACTTTGCTGTTTTTATAACTCCATGTACCTCTGATGAAGCTCAATGGGGGTTGTGGCATTCCGTATGTTCTCCTTTATCTGAAATAAAGGCATACTCTTGGGGTCCATCCTTTGACTTGCTTTGTGCAACTTATATTTTCTTCTCCTCATCTTTCTTTTCTGTCTTGTATATTTTTAGCCCTTTAGCTTCTGAAGCACTTTCATTTCATGTTGAATCCTCCCAGGGACATATTTCACCCCAATGCAAAGCTGAGGCCTAGAGTGTTTGAAACAGCAGATGTCATCGGTCATAGAAGGAGGACTAGACTCAGTCTCTTGCTTGTGATTGTGCTGTCTTCTCTTCCTCATGGACATGCTGTCACCTGGGTTCTACAGAGCAAGTGTTGGTAGCATCTTCCATGGGCTAATGAGGAAGAGGAATTCCTTCTTGTATATATTATTTAGGTGAATTATTTAGAGGTTTTTATTTTATAGAGAGGAGGTAGCATGAAAATAACTTATTAAATCAGCCATGTATAACTCTTTAGGAGTCTTGAACATTTTTGAAAATCTAAAAGCTTTGAACATTTATTTCAGGAAAATGGACATATGCATATCATTTTGCATGTAAAATTAAAGAGTTTATGGAATTGCTGAAACCTAGAGGTTTTGGGTGTTAGAAATCCTGAATTAAGTTTTTACCCATGGATTAGCTCTTTTAGTTCATTTACTGATGCATTTTTAGAGCTTTAAAGCTTAAAAGGTTCTGGACTATAGCAGGCCTGCTAGATATGGTCTGGTTTATAAGTATTTAGCTGAGAAGGAACGCAGGTGAGCTGGTTTCTTCGTAGGAACAAAAGGAATTGATATGATCTAGTGACACATCATGACAGTTCTCCTTTAATGTATAGTTCCTGGCTTGGAGGCTGGACTCTACTAGGAAATTGCTGGTAGATATTCATGAAGGGAACAGAGTATAACCTTTCCTGCTCTACTTGCCCTATCTTCCTTAGAAATTTTACTTTCAGTACCTTTGCCTCTCTTTCGGGTATCTTCAGACTTTGGAGAAAAAGGAAAGTAAAATTTCTTACTCTGAGTGGTAGGAGACCCCTGCTTGAATGAAGACTGTAAATACTCACATGCAGACTGAAATGAATAATGCCATCTCTTCACTGCCCAGGCCCCCATGCAGCAACTGAGGCCCACAGAGTAGAGATCAGTGCTGAAGGCCATGGGGTTGATTGCCCGTCATCTTGCCCAGCTTTCCAAAAGAGTTTTGCCAAATAAAAATTCATCTTTAAGTAATGCAGGCTACTTTGTTACAAGCAGCTGTTGGAGATTTAGAGCATTTTTACATTTCTTTCCTACTGATTATATGACTATTATTGGCTGTCTTTGTGGAACACTTCTTTATTAATAGAATTTTTCCTACTTGGCTATTTTAATAAACCAAGGAATTCCAGAGGCCTAATGGAGCCGAAATGGCAAGTGGTCCAAAGAAGCAAGAGTCATGTAACTTTACATGAGCAAAAAATAGTGGTAGTCTTATGGGTGTGCATATTTGTATTCTTTGGTTGGGAGGCAAGGGAATTCCATTTCTCCTACCACAAATAAGATAAAATAAACCTATGGCTTTGGCCGTTTCCAAAGCAAAATTGCTCTGATTGATTTGGATGGCATTTGTGGCAGGTACTGGGTGTAAATGATAACAAATATTATATACCAATCGCAAACCTTTTTCTGGAAATCATCTTCGAAAGAGCACATCATGAAATTGTTCAATCACATTTTTTTCCCTTTCTGACAAAAGGTCAGGGAGAAGTAAGATTTAAATAGCAGTCTCTCTGCTGTTACTGATCTAGGCTAGAGGAGCCATCTGGTTTTTCTGTCCTAGTCAATACAGTTAATTAGACGGGCATGCCATTTACTAGAGACTAATTAATCAATTACTCTCGAAGGAGCCTTGAAGAAAACTGTGTAAGGTGATCAGTACTCAGTGAATAGTAACTGATTGATATGTTCCCTTCGTTATCAGCAGATGTATGGAAATATCACATGCTGTGCAAACACACAGGCACATATATATACATACACTTAGAAATGGAGCAGAAAGAGATTTCTCTATTAGCAAAAGGCCTGTTAAGACATTAATGGGTTATTCTTGGAGCATATCAGGTGATGGCCTATCCCTCCTGCTGTCTAGAACATTTTCCTCTTTTTAATGTGGATTTTGGGTGGGAAGAAGGGGGCAGTGTTTGTTTATATCTATGTTTCTAAGCCCTGTGAAGCCTTAGAATATTGTTGGTAGGGTTATCTGTAACATGTTTAAATAAAGGTGTTAGGGAAAGAGAAATAATTGCTTTGCTAGAAGATGGCTAATAAATTTGGGTTTGGTTTTTTATTGTATTTTTGTTTTTTGTTTTTGTTTTTTCTATTTTCTTCTAAGACGCTTCTGTTTAGTAGTCAGCTTTGCTGTGGCAGGCCAGACCATGCTTAGGTCCCTCTTTGAACCTTCAAGTTACTAAAAATTTCTTGTGACTTGGGTGACTCTATAAAGGTGGTGTCTGTATTTAGAGGTATGGACTTCTCTGGGTATTCAACTAACAAAATGCCTTTGCAAATAGAAAAAGGTCTTGTTCAGAGCTTGTGTAATTGGAAAATATAAGAGGTGAAAGGGGCAGGAGTTCCTGGAGGGGGCGCTGGGCATTGCAGCAGCCTACCAGAGAGTAGGAAGTGTTAGGTGAATGGTATTTTCTTTTTTTTTTTTTAAAGATTTTATTTATTTATTCGACAGAGATAGAGACAGCCAGAGAGAGAGGAACCACAAGCAGGGGGAGTGGGAGAGGAAGAAGCAGGCTCATAGCTGAAGAGCCTGATGTGGGGCTTGATCCCATAACTCCGGGATCACGCCCTGAGCCGAAGGCAGACGCTTAACTGCTGTGCCACCCAGGCGCCCCTGAATGGCTATTTTCTATAAAGTTTAATGGATTGACGAGAATACGTAGGCAAATGAGACAGTGACAGAGTGCTAATGCAGTCATCTTTTTTTCGTTTGATGATGGTGGTTCCTTAAAAATCTATTGAGAAGAACAGCTGTTGTGTCCCTCTGCTTGACCAAGTTAATACTCCATACTGACAGTGGATTAGATAAAAGGATTAGGTAAAATGCACTGGCCTCAGGTTAGCTCTACTTAGAATGACTAGGCTGCATTGAGATGAGTAAACAGGCTGTTGTCTTGGTACTATAGGATGAATGAACAGTGAGATGGGTCAGAGTGTAGCAAGCCTTTTACTTTCATTGCCAGCTGGGAAGGATTGTGGGTGATACAGATCCACACAGCTTAATGCTCATTTTTGCATTGGTGTCACCCATCTTATAAAGCCAAATTAAAATTAAGTACGTCTCCCACTCTCTGATTTGAACTAACCTGTGGGTCTCCCACCTCCCCGCGGGCCCCCCTCCCCGTAATCTAGAGCATTTTGGTAAATGGGACTTTAATTGCCTAGATAATAGATTATCTAAAATGTTTTTCTCCTTCTTTGGAGCCCTGCCCTATTCATCTCAGTTAGAATATAAGATAAAAGATTTGTATGAAGCGAGTTTTTAATTTTTCATTTACCCCCCACATTGTTTAGAATAAAGTCAAAGAAAAGACCTAAGAGAAGGTAATTCTTTATATTTGTGTCACACTTGGTGATAAACTTAATATCACCTTGTTTAGTTTTTGCTTTTCTAAAACTGAACAACAATCTACGTTTTTTCATGGTAGTGTTTTAAATGTGAATTTTGCTTGTGAAGTCCTCCATCATGAAAGTGAGTAAAAATGTTAAATGTCAGAATTTGGGGCAACCATTTTTTCTGTTGTTTCCGTTGCTTACCTGTTTTTAAAGGGTTATCTGCTGCTGAACCATTCTTTTATCTAGGCCAGAAGCCTTTACTCCACGTCAGCTTCAGATTCAACACCAGATTCCCTGGGTAAAAATATGCAGAGACTAGTTGAAGTTAGATATCAACATAAAAAGGAAAAGAAAGAGAAACCTGTACCTTCAGTTTAACCACTTGAGGTGAAGTACAGTTTTCTAGTTAATTCAAATAATTACTGTGTTTCTAAATTTGGATATAATTATGCAGTTTGGGTTTCTTTTGGTAGTGATGGTGTTGGCACTATTTGGTCTTTGTTCTCTTGCTCGTTATTCCTTGCATCCCACAGCAAATATTTAAATATCTGTGAGGAGGCCAGTCAAGACTAGCAGTACCCCAGTTGTCCTCTTGAGCACCCTCTTTTAGCAGGGCCTCAGTCGGAGGCTCCAACCTGACTTTAGGAGGACATGGGCCCTTGCAATACACCCTTAGAAGAGGGGAACATTTCCAGCTGCTCTGATAATGTTAAACATATTTCTGCAGTCAGCCTGCTTGAAATAATCTTTGTTTTTGCAAAGCTTAAAAAAAAAAAAAAAAAAAGAAAGAAAGAAAGACAAAAGAGCTCTTTTGGCTATCTTACATTTTAAATTAGCCCAGAACTCTGTCCCCTCTCCTGGAGGACTCTTCTCCCAGATATTCAAACAACTTGTTCCCTCATTTGAGCTCTCCTCAAAATGCCATGTTATCAGAGAGGCCTTATGTGATCAGTCTATGTAAAACAGAAATAGCCAACCCCCAGCACCCTATATATGTCCTAATCTCCTATTTAATTTTTCTTTATAACACTTGGCACCATCAGACACACATATATATTCTTTTTTTCCTTTATCCAGTGTCCTCTCACATTACACGTGCATGTAATTTTTTCTCACCCCACCCAGTAAAATATAAGAAGCTTCATGAGGGCAGGGACAGCATCTTTCTTTGATCAATTCCGTATTTCTTTCCTTGGAACGGTGCCCAATACATAGTAGACATTGGATAAATATTTGTTTAATGAATAAAGGATGAACTCATTTTTATTTCAGTCTCCCACAGTCAGCAGTATCCCAGGCAGCCAACTTTTAATGCTGGAAGGGGCCCAGCAGACAACCATGAAATGCCATAAATGAATTCCAGGGCAGTTTTGTGATTCCAGTGTGTGTGAACACTTAAACGGTCTGACTAGACGGCAGTGGGTCAAGACCCCTGCCTTGGAAATCATCCCAAGCCGTTCCCTTGTGATGGTTCCAAGAGGAAGAGAGGGTCAGGAATTGCCCTCATCCCTGAGGGGAAGCCTGTACATTGTGTGCATTTTCTACATATTTTAGGAGCTGTCATATTAAATCCCAGAGGCCTTTACTCTGTGGGAGTTTTCTTCCTTCTAAGGCAGCCTTCTGAGTCAGCATTCTGTCTGGGAGTCCCCTTTTACCTTTTCATGACTTTCCCTGCTGAATAGCTGAGCACTAGGAAAGCGCTGATCCTTCACTATGAAATAGTAAACCTCTGATAAGCCCAGCCTGTCTCGCTTTTTTTCCCCCACTTTCTTTCAATATTTATTTTTTGTTTGTTTAGTTTGAGAAAGGTATGGGGAGGGGACAGGGTAACAGGAATTCTGTATGAAGTTTTATAGCCTCTTTTAAACATAGAACATGAAATGAGATGTTGAGTAATAAGTAAAGTGTGTGTGTGTGTGTGTGTGTATATATATATATATATATATATATATATATATATAAAATTAGCGGATAGTTCTCTTATGTTCTGTCTCCCCATGTGTCTTATTTTGGGTTCAAGTTTCAGATGCACATGGTTAATTTGGAAATGTAAGAAATACTAGAGGAGTGGGGGAGTAGACTAGGGAAAGGAAGGGTGATTTAGTGAGCCAGCAACAACTGTGGGCAATTGGAGCTTGATCCTGAGAGGACAGAGTATTGAGCACACACTTCAGAGTTATTCCACCTGGGAACAAGAAAGCTGGACTATGATACACCAACTTCCATCAGGCATTAGTTGAGTGCTGCTTCCAAGAAGTGTTCATTTACCAGAGCAGCCTGCAATTTCCTAGGCTTTGGTTTCCATACTGGCAGTCGGCAGCGAGGTAGAGTATATGAAGCAGTAAGGCCTGAGGGATATGAGCAGGGTATCCAGGACTGAGCTATGCCATCCTTCCTGTTTCTGCTGAAACAGCACCCATTACTTTCCCTTTTCCCCTTCCTTTCACCTTTTTTACATCTTTACCCAAGGTCAGCTCAGTGCTCCAATCTGTCTTGCTTTGCCTCTTTATGAATTACCAGGCATCTTACTTGTCATTGTGGCGCCAAGCGATTTCTGCTTCCTGGCATGGTAGTCGTGTACCTACATGTGTATTTTCTACCTTAAGCTTCTTGGGAACCCAGCTATACCTTACATGTCTTCATAAGTCCCAGAGTACCTGGCACATACGTGCTTGGTTAGTATGTAATCAAGGAATCTTTCCCCCTAACTAGTAGGTGGTTCTGTGAACAGGTTTGAGAGGAAAGCCCTTGGGTTGCTGAATTCCAGCTTCCTAACTTCCTATGAGGAAGGTATCATAAACTGCAGGGAGTTGGTGGATAAATCCTGAAGTCAGGGCAATGAGGATTCACTTTTTCTTTTTTTCTTCTTGTATTAAGGAAACTTTAAAAAAAAAGTGTATACTTTAGTAGTATTAAGTATATTCACATCATAATGTAACCGTCTCCACCATACATCTCCAGAAGTTTTTCATCTTCCCAAACTGAAACTCCATACCCATTAAACAGCAGCTCCCCATTCCTCCTTTCCCCCAGTCTTTGGCAACTATCATTCTACTTTCTTTCTCTATGAATGTGACTACTCTAGGTACTTCATGAGTGGAATCATACATTATTTGTCTTTTTGTGATTGGCTTATTTCACTTAGCATGTTCAAGATTGATCCATGTTGTAGCACAAGTCAGAATTTCCTTCCTTTTTAAGGCTGAATAATGTTCCATTGTATGTATATGCTACATTTTTTTAATACATTCATCTGTTGATGGACACTGGGTTGCTTCCACCTCTTGGCTAGGGTGATAATGCTGCTATGAACATAGGTGTACAAATATGTCTTACTGATCCTCTTTCAATTCTTTTGTATATTTACCTTGAAGTGTAATTGCTGGATCATGTGGTAATTTTATTTTTAATTTTTTGAGGAACTGCTTGCTGGGTTTTTTTTATATGAGCGCATCCTAATGAATCTGAGTTAGTATCTTACTGTGTTTTTGATATGCATTTCCCTAATGATTAGTGATGTTGAGCATATATGAAAAGATGTTTATTGGCCATTTGTGTATGACCATTACATATTTTTTCCTTTGGAGAAATGTCTATTCAGGTCCTTTGCCCATTTTTAAAATCAAGTTGTCTTTTGATGTTGTTAAGGAAGCTTTTTAATTGAAGTCTTGTGGGATTAGTCTTTGAGTTTCCTTGTCTTGAGAGTATTTATGTAGTGACTTGTCCAGTAACTATGACCCAGCAGCCTAGAGACTTTTAGCTCTGATCTGATTTCCACCATTCCTTCACAGAGGAAGCATAGAATCTCAGAATTAAATGAGCTTCAGAGAGTGTCTTAGTCTATTATGGCTACTATAACAAAATAGCACAGACTGGGTGTCTTGTAAGTTACAATAATTTCTTTCTCACAGTTCTGGAAGCTGAAAGTCCAAGATGAGGGTGCCAGCATGGTTGGGTTCTGGTGAAGGCCATCTTCCGGGTTGCAGACTGCCAACTTCTCTCTGTGTCCTCACATAGCGGAAGGCACTTGGGGACCTCTGTTGGGCCTCTTATCAAGAGTGCTAATTCTGTTCATGAAGGCTCTACCGTATGACCTAATCACCTCCCAAAGGCCCCACCTCCTGATACCATCACATTGGGCATTACGATTTCAACATGTATATAGGGTGGGGAGCACAAACATTCAGAAAATAACAGAGAGCAACCAGATGAGGAAATTGGACTCATTTCTTTTTCCACTGTGCCCTGGGCTAAATCACCTAACCCCTGTGGATAGCATTTTCTTTATCTTTAAATATGCCTTTCTTTGCCTCCATTCTCTCTCATGTTCCTACAAATATTTTGAAGACTGGTGAATTGATTTTTAATTATTGTAAAGTATTTACATTAGGCATGAGGTTGTGTGTAAGTTGAACTTAACAGTTTTTGGAATTGTTCAGTGTCATTTTTAAGTAAGAAGTTTTCTCTAGAAAACTGTAGGCCCTAGTGGCCTGGATGGCTCAGTCAGTTAAGTGTCCAACTCTTGATCTCAGCTCAAGTTATGATCTCAGGGTTGTGAGATCAAGCCCCACGTTAGGCTCCACGCTGGGCGTGCAGCCTGCTTAAGATTCTCTCTCTCTACCCCTTTGCCCCACCCCTCTCCGCCTCTCTTAATAAAAGAAGACAAAACTGTAGGCCTTTCTTTTTCTAGGGAAACAAGGAGATGACACCAAAAAGGCAGGAAGTAGTGCTGACTTCAACTTAAAGTAATATACTTTTGTTAATCTTTGCAAATAAGTGAGCTGTCAGGGTTGCTGACTTGTTGCTGTTAGACAATGTTAGACAATGCTTTTATAAGTCTTAATTAGAATCAGTCTGGCTCAGTGTTGTGTCTGAGCTCAAGTAGTTTGAAGCTGCCACATAAAAGGGGATTGCTTATGCCCCTAGCACTAACTCATGGCTGGGTTGGCGATGACTTCCTATTCAAAGGTGTCAGTTGACAGCAGGGACGTTCAGGATGCTTACACTTGCAGAAAACATATCTGGGCAGCTCCTAATTTTTGTTCTGGTTAGAAGTTTTTTTTGAAAAATTGTGGTAAAATATGCATAACATAGCAATTGCTGTGGAGACCGTATGGAGGCTCCTGAAAAAATTAAAAATAGAACTACCATATGATCCAGTAATTCCACTACTGGGTATTTGCCCAAAGAAAAGGAAAATGCTAATCTGGAAACATACATGTACCCCTGTGTTTTTTGCAGCATTATTTTACAATAGCCAAGCTATGGAAGCAACCTAAGTGTGCATCAGTAGATGAATGGATTAAGAAGATGTGGTTTGGATATAGATATAGATAGATAGATATGGATATAGTCAGACATAAAAAAGAATGAGATCTTGCCATTTGCAACAATGTGGATGGACTTAGAGGGTATTTCGTTAACTGAAATAAGTCAGATAGAGAAAGACAAATATCATATGGTTTCATTTATATGTGTAATCTAAAAACCAAAACAGACAAAACCCAGATACGGATTCATAAATACAGAGAACAAACTGGTGGTTACCATAGGGAAGGGGGTGGGGGAGTTGGGTGAAATAGGTGAAGGGGATTAAAAGGCACAAACTTCAGTTATACATAAGTCACGGAAATACAAAATACAGCACAGGGAATATAGTCAATAATACTGTGATGGTGTATGGTGACAGATGGTAACTACACTTATCGTGGTGAGCATTGAATAATGTGTAGAAATGTAAAATCATTATGTTGAACCCCTGAAACTAATACAGCATTGTATGTCAACTATGCTTCAATAATAAAAATCTTAAATATATATACACATACATACACACACATAACAGAACTTCCCATTATAATCATTTTTAAGTGTGCTGTTCTGTGGCATTAACTGAATTCAGATTGTTGTATAGCCATCACCACCATCCATTTCCAGAACTTTTTCATCCTCCTAAACTGAAACTCCATACCCACTAAACAGCAGCTCCCCAGTCCTTGCTCCCCCTGGTCCTTAGCAACTGCCATTCTACTTTCTGTCTCTATGAATTTGACTGTACCCTAAGCACCTCATGTAAGTTGAACCATACAATATTTGTCTTTTTGTCTCTGGCTTATTTCACTTAGCATAATGCATTCAGGATTCATCCATATTGTAGCATGGGTCAGAATTTCCTTTTTAAGGCTGAATGATAGTCCGTTGTGTGTATATACCACATTTTATTTATCAATTCATCCATTGATGGACACTTGGGTTGTTTCCACGTTTGGCTGTTGTCAGCATTCTTTTATGAACATTGGTGTACAGATAGCTCAAGTTCCGGCTTTCAGTTCTTTGACAGATACCCAGGAGTGGAATTGCTGGGTCATATGGTAGTTCTATGTTTAACTTTTTGAGAAAACTCCATACTGTGTTCCATAGTGGTTGCACCATTATATATTCCCACCAGCAATGCACAGGGATTCAATGTCACCACATCCTTGGCAACACTTGTGTTCTGGTTTTTTGTTTTGTTATGTTTTTGTTTTTTTGGTATTAGCCATCCCAGTGACTGTGAACTGGTATCTCATTGTGATTTTGATTTTTGTTTCCTTAATGATTAGTGATGCTGAGCATCTTTACATGTGCTTACTAGGCATTTATATATTTTCTTTGAAGAAATGTCTGTTTAAGTCCTTTACCCATTTTTGAATTAGGTTGTTTGGTTTTTGTTGCTGAATTTTAGCCAATGAACATTGTGATTGGCAAATACTTTAAAGAGGGTGTTTGCTGCATGGTGCCTTATGAATATAGGCCCATTTGTCTCATTTATTTATTTTTTTTTAAAGATTTTATTTATTTATTCGACAGAGATAGAGACAGCCAGCGAGAGAGGAACACAAGCAGGGGGAGTGGGAGAGGAAGAAGCAGGCTCATAGCAGAGGAGCCTGATGTGGGGCTCAATCCCATAATGCCGGGATCACGCCCTGAGCCGAAGGCAGACGCTTAACCGCTGTGCCACCCAGGCGCCCCTGTCTCGTTTATTTTTTTAAAAAATCTTTTTATAGCTAGGTAGATAGATGTAGGTATTTTACCAATCAATCAAGATATAAATAATAAGTTTGTTTTGTTTTTTGTTTTTATCCCAACAGTATATCCTTTCAGGCTCTGATGACTTTAACCTGTACATGTGGAGAATTCCTGCAGATCCAGAAGCAGGTGAGTATATCCCTAGTATAAACTACTGCTAATGTTGGCTCTGTTGACCTTTGGCATGTTGTGCCCTGAAAGGACTGATCTGCAGAAATACAGGATGCTATTTCTCTTTTTTTTTTTTAAAGATTTTATTTATTTATTTATTTATTTGACAGAGATAGAGACAGCCAGCGAGAGAAGGGAACACAAGCAGGGGGATTGGGAGAGGAAGAAGCAGGCTCATAGCAGAGGAGCCTGATGTGGGGCTCGATCCCATAACGCCGGGATCACGCCCTGAGCCGAAGGCAGACGCTTAACCGCTGTGCCACCCAGGCGCCTCGATATTTCTCTTTTAATATAGTAAGTTTATCAGAAAAGTGACCAAGGGAAATTTAAACATAAAAATTAGAAGCCAGATTTCACTATAACCTTCATACAGACCCTTCTTGACATAGTGATGCTCAGACTTCTTTCTCCTAAGACCTTTAGGAAGACTTCATAGATCTCCATTATGTCCATTTTCTTCTCTCCTATTTCACACCTGGAATATTTTTATCTTGCTTTTCCTTTTTATCCATCTGAAGATTCTTGTTTATTTCTCTACAAAGAGTTGTTAGGGTCTCATCCTTAATTTTGGACTCCCTGATAAAGGGAAGCTTTCTGTGTTGATGGACAAGTTCACTCCCTGGGGTTTGGCTGATCCCAGATATCAAAGAAATTAGGAAGAAATAGTTCTGCATTTTCTCTAGACGTATTCTAAAAAACACCTGCAGCTTTCCATAAATTTGGATCTAGGCCATCTGAGCTTTCAAACAGCCTGGATCATTCTTCATTCTTGATAATAGTGTCTTCACGTCCTCAGTTGAGTCTTAACACTGGTTGCTTCCTACTGGTAGAAAAATGTCTGTTTTTTATTCTCAGGACAGCTCAGTATAGCCATCTGCTCCAGGTGATAACATGGCATCAAACTGGAAAATGGCAGTTAGGAAAGTAATAGAGGACTATGCCAAGTGTATTACATAAAATTTGCCTACTGCTCAGTGTTTAGGGAAGTTGTTGGCTTGCCTGTTGCTGAATTAACAATATTGTTACCAAACATCTGCCTTTCAAAACTTGTTGAAGCCCACTTTTGATGTAACTATCCTATTACTGTGGTCTGGTTACTAAACCATTTGCAAAAGCCCTTTTTTCCCTTCTGGAATTTGGAAGGCATGAATAAAGCAGCTTACCTGTGAAGCACAACCAGATGGGACAGCAGCAGTCTAGCTGAACAAAGGTGGTATTCTAGCACTAGACTATTAGTCTCCCACCCCCTTAATCATATAGATTGATTATCTGAGAATTAATTATATCTCCTACCTAATCTTAAAAAGCTTTTATTTTTTAAATTTTTAAAAAAGATTTTATTTATTTATTTGACAGAGAGAGACAGCAAGAGAGGGAACACAAGCAAAGGGAGTGTGAGAGGGAGAAGCAGGCTTCCTGCTGAGCAGGGAGCCCCATGTGGGTCTCTATCCCAGGACCCTGGGATCATGACCTGAGCCGAAGGCAGATGCTTAATGGCTGAGTCACCCAGGCGCCTCTTAAAAAGCTTTTAATTATTAAGTCAATGTGATTTTTAAAATAGAAATGGAATACATGTTTGTATAAAGAGAGAATAGGGAAGAATTAGCAATAGTATTACAGATTTTTTTCCTCTCCCAGCTTATTTTTGTACTGATTTAAGGTATGGGCCACAGTGGGCTCATTTTTTAAGTATAGATGACTGTGCAGTCTTTGGGTCGGCAGGGACCTGATAGCTAATTTAGGATTCCAATATTAAAACTGGGAAATGGATACACAGACTTTCCCAGGGTTTTCTAGGTACAGCTGCTTTAAAGGAATCCAGTTCTAGATTCTCAAACTCTGTGTATTCTTTCATAAAATAAGTATTCCTAAGAGAGTACACATTCTCCTTTCCCACTTCCCCTTTACCCTTCTTCCACTTTAGAAAACAAAAACAAAAAACCCTCAGAAAACCAAAAATACTCCATAAATTTCTGACCATTTGAACCCTAGCACATGGTGCATTGCAGTGAGGTGTAAACACCTCCAAGGTGCCAAAATATATTAGGGTGAAATTGAGGGGGAGGGGATAGATAATGTGGAAATACTATTTCAAGGAGGAAAAAAGAAAGTTGTAAAGTTTCTATTAAAGAAGAACTTGTAGGACTTCAGATTTCACAGAGGATGCAGTGGGTGGCTCGCACCGCAGTAACTACAACAGTCACATCACAAAACCGTAAAGGTGTCAGAGAGCTGTGGGAACAGAGTGTGCTAGAAGAACTGAAGTTTGGAAGAAGGAAGAGAGAGCCCTTCTAGCCCACCCGAAGGTGCCAACCATCGTCGCTCCTAGGGGCGTCTGCACGGAGGCTGCAGGTCGGGTGCCACAGGCACGCTGCTGGGGTCAGAGGAAATCAGAATTTGCAGTGGCCACATGGATTCATATGACAGAGTAGAATCTAGAGGTACCCCAACCACATGGCCAGTCTTTCCTGTAGGACATTCGCTGAGTGCTGGGTTTGCCCTGGGAGCTATGGGACTGGGTTGGAGAGACAGAGTGCATGTCCCACCCTAACACAAACACAGTATTTTGGAGATAAAGTCCCCTCCCTTGTGGGAGGGGCTTGTTCCATGGAGCTTTTGCCAGATTTTGAACCCGCCCGGGAAAGGAGGATAAAGAACTCAGCTTAAAATCTTCAAGAGACAAAACATTCAGAGCAGAGGACAACAGAGACTTGCCAGACTCTCCATTGAAAGCCCAAGAGGTAGGATGCCTGGCTGGCTCAGTCTATAGAGCACGCAACTCTTGATCATGGGGTTGTAAGTTTGAGCCTCCCATTGGGCATACAGATTAATTAAAAAAAAAAGCCCAAGAGGCTTACACTTAAGGATGGGGCTGGACCAGGAAGGCTGAGTGAACTACCCTGTCATCTCCTGGTGCTTAGGACACGGACCCCAGTTAGAGAAAGCAATGTGCAACAAGCACCCTCCAGGTCTTGACTTTGAGACAGCTGAAACCAGAAGTAGACGAATTCCTACTAAAGAAGCAACCCAGCACTGACCTAGTTCCTCCTGATTAGATTGAGGATGATCAGCCCCTTACTTTATTTTCTTAAGAGTAGAATAGGTAAATGCCGTGTAGAGGAAATCAGCTTTAGTCTCTGTGTTAGTCTGTTAGGGCTGTGATAACAAAGTCCCACAAAATGGGTGACTTAAACAACAAAAATGTGTCTTCTGACAGTTCCGGAGTTTAGAAGTACAAGAGCAAGGTGCTGCCAAGTTTGATTTCTCTGGGGGCCTGTCTCCTTGGCTTGCAAATGACCACCTTCTCAACTGTGTGCTCACATGGCCTTTTCTCTGTGCACACACATCACTGGTGTCCCTTCTTATGAGGACACCAGTCTCGTTGGATTATAACTTCATTTAACCTTAATTACTTCCTTAAAGGCCCTATCTCCAAATACAGTCACATTGGGAATTAGGGCTTCAGCATATGTATTTGGGGGAGACAGTTCTGTCCATAGCAGTCTCCATGGTTCTTTTATACTCCGTGTCTAACATATGATAACAAATAATGAGGCCTGAAAATGTGGCTAGTAAGCAAGAGTGAAAAAATAATCAATAGAAGCCAACTCACAGTATTATATATCGAAGTTAACAGCTAAGGACTTTAAATATTATAAAAAAATAGAAAAAAGATGGAGAATTTCAGTGGAGAATTGGAATCTATTTAGAAAACAATGGCGTAGACATTCTAAAACTGAAAAGTATATCTAAAACTAAGAATATATTGGGTGGGTTTAACCTACAGTGAGTGGACGGGCTTGGGGAATAGAAGACAGGTCAATAAAAGCCATCAAAGGACAATGTGAACAGAGAATGGAAAGAGCAGAACAGTATAAGAGACAAGTGGAACACAGACGATCTAGCATGTATGAAATTGAAGTACCAGGAGGATAAGAGAGAGAAAACGAAGCAGAAGCAATATATGAAGAGACAAAACCCAAAAGAACTTCCGAAAACAAATGAAACAGACTAATTCTCAGATTCAAGAAACTCAGTAACCACAAACAGGGTAAATATAATATACTTAGGCACATCATATGTCAAACTCTTAGAGACAAAAGGTAATGAGAAAAAGCCCAAAAGCAGCCTGAGAAAATATACAAATTACCTATAAATAAGCAACAATAAGAGTGATGGCCAAATTTTGGAAGCCAGAATACAATAGAGTGATATCTCTAAGGTGCTTAGAGAATTAAAACCTGCCAACCTAGAATTCTATATCCAGGGAGAATATCTGCCAAAAATATAGGTTTAAAAAAGAAATTATAGAATTTTAATGCAATCACTTAGCAGCCCTCAATGAATTAATGCATCTAAATACTGAGCAGTGACAGGTGCCAACATCTTAAAAAGAAAGGCAATTAGACATTTATTTGCCTCCTGATGTAAAGAACACAATACTATTGATAGGCTTGCCAGATAAAACAACTGAATAAAACCTCAGAAGCCAGCTTTCAGTTTGCAGGAAGCACAGAGGACAGAGGAGCATATTGTACAACAATGTGAGCATACAGTCCACAAAATCCAACTGTCAGAAACGATAGGTCAGATGGCCCATTTTCTCCAGTAAATGGACAGGAGGAAGCCCATTGTTTAAGAAATGTAAAAGACATACTAAATAAAACAAAAATCAGTCAAAACTATTTAGGAATGTACACTTGGATGAATAAAATTATTAAAAATGCTGAGAGGTGATTAATATAGAGATCAGGATAATAGTTGATTTCAGGGGAGGGAAAGGGTTATAATTGGAATGAGGCACAGGGGGCATGACAGTGGCCAGGAAAAACTCCATTTTTTGACTTGGATGTCAGTTATAAGGGTGTTCACCTTAAAAAACTTTATTAAGCTCCACTTTTCGTGCTGTTTTCTGTGTCTTTAATTTCTCAATGAAGAAAGAAAATTAGTAAAATTAGTAAATAATTAAGGTCAAAGAATAAATCACAACAAAAAAAAACAATTTTCTCAACTAAATAAAGAGGAAAACATGACATCCTGGCGTTCTTCCCATGGATACTACATGGGTATTTGGCTATAGAATTTTCTGTTCACATACCCACCCCCACAATAATTTTTTTCTTGAGTTATAACTTACATATATTAAAGTACACTTTTATTGAGGAATAACTTAAACCTGTCCCAGGATGTCCACCATGATAAAGTGCTTGTTGCTCCAGGTTAACTCCAGTGATTAGAAAATTCTTCTATTCTTATTCTGTTTCCCGGTAGTTGAGTGCTGGCTTACTGAGAATGGCCCCTCTTCCTCTTCATAGCCTTTTGCTCATTTGAAGGTAGCCCTCATGTCCCCTTCTAGGTCCTCTCCAGAGATAGGACCCTCCTCCCTGACGTTCAGTTTAGCAATTCCTCAAAGAAATGATGTTAGTTTCTTTGCTGTACTGATTTCTTTCCTCCGGATTTGTTCTACCTTTGTTTAAGGATTAACTAAATAGTTAGCTCAACAGATGTAGCCTGGCTAGACCAGAGAAAATCTTGGCTCCTTGATATTAAGTGTGCTACAAGGTGTTTTGGGAAGTACACTCAGGATCACATAAACTGTTTTGGAGGCCACAGAACCCATGATCTGCTCATACTTAGAGTTGGCTAGGGGACTCCATGGTTTCCATATGGGCTGTGGTTGGTCCTGGATCCCTGTCCTTTACTTGGTGCTTGGGTTTCTTTGTACAGGAGACAAGAATAGGACCTTATGATTATCTTGTTGGATTCACTAACTAGTAATTGAGGGGTTTGTTTTCTCCATATTACCCTTCAACATTATATCATCAGTCTGTCACAATAAGTCTGTCCCTTTGATCATCATTTGTTCTGCATGTAACTAAGCACCTTTTTGGATTATTTTTCATAAACCTTAGCTTGTTCAGGGAATTCAGCCTTCCTGCCACTCTTCTGACAACCCACCCACATTCTTTTCTTTTCCCTTGTTCATATATCTTTATTCTTTCTGTTCTTTTATTCTTTTTTTAATAACTTTCACTATTTTTATAATTATTTCTTGTTATCAAAATAATACAGGTACATAATTTTTAAATCAAATGAATGTATTCAAAAACTTAATTTTTAAAAAATGAAACAGTTCCTTTCTCTTCCTGTGATTAATGCTATCTTTGAATTTTCAGTTTTGGACATTCTCTGTTGACTTTCTACTCTTGAAATCAGCTACCTTTCCAGAATGGAAATCTTTGATCTAGTATCTGGAGGGTATTTGCCTGGCAGTTGAGCCATGATACTAAGAGCCAATAGGGGAATAGAGCTGTGAATCTCACAGATCTGCAGAGAGATTTTTGTTTAATCCCACCCTTCGCTGCCCCTGGTGTCTCCAGTCCAAAACCTCTGTAGGTCAGCTTCAGCTGGCAGCAGCTCGGTCTCTACCTGTGTAGGGAATGGGCAGCTTCCTGCTCATATGTGCTCAGAGGAGGAGTATAATTGCGTAACTGCTCTTTATACAGGCTTTTAACTCCTCCTGGTTTTGGCCCTGCCCTTAAACCTGGCTTCAGGGAAACTTAGCACCTCTCATTTTTATATGTAACCTCTCTATATTTAAATGTTGGCAATTAATTCATAATTTTAAAAATACTCAGCGATGTTCAGCAAGCCAAACATATAAGGACTAGATGCGGCCCTTGGGTTCTAGCTTTGAATACTTAGATGACGAAAAGTCTGTGGGGAAATTCCTACTCTAATCTACCGCCTCTTTGATTTAAATAAAATGTGGGACGAGGCCGAGCTCATGCTCTCAATGTGTGCCTGTGTGCCCGCTGAGCAGAAGATACTAAGGCAGGCTCATACAGGGAAGCTGCTTTGCACTTACATGCCTTAATGGTACGATGGGCCGTCAGCATTTAGTGCATACCTGCTGTGTGCTTCACAGTGCACACCAAATGCTGAGAGAACTAGATGGAGAGCAGTCCTGAATGTGAGCCAAAAGCAAGGGCATCCTTTTCTCCTCCATTCTCCTGTTCGGAAAGACTGAAAATCACTGGGGAACTCCAGTTCCAAACTCCAAAGAGATGAAATATATTTATTATATAAACAGTATGGACTTAACAAATCGATTAAGTAATTTGCGTGGGGCTTCATAGTAGGCTGAGGAAATAATTTTGAGACGTGGGACCTAATAACCACCATAAAACTTGCTACGTGACAAGATTAGGCTCAGTTTTTTAGTTGATGTCAAATAATAACTCATTTTTTAAAAACCTCTCTAAAAATTAAATTTTGCTGGGAATTTTGCTGTGGCAAAGAAAAAGCACATCAGAATGTTTTACACCCCTGAAATATGTAGGAAGAGAATCTTCTTTAATGTGGTGGTTCTGAAGATAAAATAAACAGACCAGCAATTATGTATAGAGCCCGTGTGGCAGACTGGAAAGAGCATTTAGGCTTAAAATCGTATCTGGATTCAAGTCCAGTGCTGCCACTGACTAGCTGAGTGAGTGAGTCTAGGCAGGTTATGTAACAGCAATTGTCTGAGCTTTAGGTTCTTCTGTAAAAATCCTTCCGCTCCCAACGCCTTATATCATGAAATGATTTAACAGTCTCTGGAGCTTTCTGAAAATGTCTGTTTTCAAATTGTTACTGCTATGTATAGTAAGATCAGTGTCCGCAGATCCATAATTTTCAGAGCATTTGCTCCCTAGTGACTTAGGGATGGAAGTAAGGAATTTAGTAACATGTGGTAGAGGTGGGTGTCTCTGGAAAATCTTCATATTATCTTCTCCTTCCCTTTCCCCTAATTCTTGTTGGAAAGGGCTTTAGGATTTTTACAGATAAGACTTGCTTCCCTTGAGATATGCTTCTATGCTGAGACCTTACTATTTATGGAAAGAAACATAATGTAATAGAGTTGGTAGGCCTGCATTTAAACTCCTTTTTTTTTTTTTTTAAAGATTTTATTTATTTATTTGACAGAGATAGAGACAGCCAGCGAGAGAGGGAACACAAGCAGGGGGAGTGGGAGAGCAAGAAGCAGGCTCACAGAGGAGGAGCCTGACGTGGGGCTCGATCCCATAACGCCGGGATCACGCCCTGAGCCGAAGGCAGACGCTTAACCGCTGTGCCACCCAGGCGCCCCTGCATTTAAACTCCTGATCCATTCGTCTAGCTTTGGCTTTGGAAAAATTGTTTAATCTTGCCAAACTTACTTCTTCATCTGTAAAACAAGAACATTAGCAATATAAACAATACAACCATAGTAATATCTGCCTTCTTAGGGATATTGTTGAGGGTATCCAGTAGCTACTCTGCAGTGATTGCTATTCCTCGTGAAGAAAGCTTTCTCCCATTTAACTTTTCTCTGAAAAACTCCTTTGAGTTCAAGATATTGTCTTCCTCTGGTGCCCTCAGGAATGGCTGGTTGAGTTGTTACTGCATCAGGGCTGCTCTTGATTCATCCGTAGTTAAAGACAGGGAAAGTTCTGTGACAGATTTTTCCGTGAATAGAGGGAAAACATGCAGTTTCGCTGCCCAGTGACTGCAGCCACCCCCACTACTAGCAGGCCACTGGAGTAGGCTGGAAACAGCTGTAAATGCATTTTCACAGGCCTGCATATATGTGTGTGCTCTGTCTCTCCTCCTTTTTCTAGACATGCCTTCACTTTCAGTGGGTTAGGCCTGGGCATCTGCTTTTTTTCCTCCCTGTGACTGAAGAACAACTGTTTTTAATTGGTCACAAGTAGTTGGTTGCAAACACATGTGAGGTACAGATGATGAAAGAAGAGCTAGTGTAATTGACTTGTGTGTGCAATTAAGCGTTGCTGTCTGTGGAGCTCTTTGAGCTTTACTGACAGCATTGGCTGTCCCCGTCTGGCGCTTTTTTTTTTTTTTTTTTTTTCCAACTCCTAGGTGGTTATGTGATCTCCAGGAGGCAGCCACTGCTCTCTGTATGGTCACTACCCTGATTTAATTCTTCTTCTTCTTTTTTTTTAAGATTTTTATTTATTTATTTATTTGAGAGAGAGAGAGAGAGAGAGAAGGCGAGAGTGCACATACAAGTAGGCAGAGTGGCAGAGGGAGAGGGAGAAGCAGGCTCCCCGCTGAGCAGAGAGCCTGTTGTGAGGCTCCGTCCCAGGACCCTGGGATCATGACCTGAGCCTAAGGCAGACGCTTAACCAACTGAGCCACCCAGGCGCCCTGTACATGCTAAATTTAAAAGTGGGTTCCAGAGCCCATAGAAATTATAATTAAGGGAGGTTTAAAGAGATTTTAGAGATCAGTAAAGTTTTCATGGAATTAGCATTTCAGAGGACCATGAAGGATAGGTAGGATTTTAGCCCCTTTATTTCTCTGCTCTTACTATAGTAAAAATGCTATAAAAGAACCATCCAAATTTAACAGAAGGAAGATGGAGAAACATTTGGATAATCCACACATTGGATGATGGGGCACGCTAACGGAGATTGAGTTTTGTCCAGTATACTTATATTCTACAGTCAAATACACTCACATCTTTTCATTCATTTATCAAACATTTATTGAAAACCTGCTCCTTGCTAGGCACTGTTCTAGTGGCATGTATGTATAGCAAAGGAGCAAAAGACCCCTGCCATCACTGAGCTTACATTCTACCAAGAGAAGCACACAAAAAACAATAAACACAATAAATTATAAACTTAAAAGGTTAAAAGTGCTATGGAAAAGGAAAAAATAGAGTGGAATAAGGGGGCTAGGAAGTGGTATTGGGGGGGTCAGGGAAATGCAATTTTTTAAGATAGGATGTTCAGCATAGACCTCTTTGATCTTTCTCAAAATCTCAAAGTGGTGAGGGACTTAGCTATGCAGAAATCTGGGAGAAGAACATTTTAGGTAGAACCAGTGCAAAGTTCTAAAATGAGAATGTGCCTCACGTGTTTGAGAAATTACAAGGAAATCAATGTTTTGAAGTAGAATAAGGGAGGGGGGAATAGTAGGGGTAAGTGGGGCACAAGGGGTGTCCCTGTAGGCTGTTAGTATGAGTGAAACAGGGGAGCCATTAGCAAATTCTGAGCAGAGGCATGACATGATCTAACTTATTTTAACAGCATCACTCTGGCTGGGGAGTTGAGGATAGATGGTGGGAATGGGGCTGCCAAAGATAGGAATGAGGAGAACTCGTAGGAGTCTCCCATAATACAGGTGAGTGGTGGTGGTGGCTTTAACCAAGGTAATAGAGGTTTCAGGGTAGATGTATTTTGAAAGTAAATCTGGAGAGACACTTGGCCTTGGCATTTTAGAATGGTATTCATTGGGGTTCTGGGTATGGTGTTTTCTCTGAGTCCCTTGTGTTTCCTGGGATCCCCCTATGGTAGCGAATCAGTCACTGATACTAAAATCTTTTGAGATGGCCCACTCCTTTTCTAAGGTCTTTCAGAGAATAGGTAAGGGGATTTATAGCCACCTTCACCTCCCTAGCATCCATCTGAACCAAAGGAAAGATGGAGATGCAGGAATTTTGGCCTTGACTACAAAAAAAACCAAAACAAACAAAAAAAAAAACCTGCAAAGTGATGCCAACATGTGGTGGGCCAGCCGGAGCAGATGGCTCAGAGAAATGAGCATTGGTTTGTACAGAAGTGGATAAATAAATGGCAGCTCAAGAACGAATAAGGTGGTTTTTCCCGGGCATGTGCTATTTTAGTCATTGGTATCCATTATTAGTGATTAGGTCTTGACTCAGCTCGGTAACCATGGGCTGAGGTTGATCCTCATCAAGCCCTTCACCACAGTCTTAGAAATGATCCTGAGGGGAGATTTTGTAGCTTATGTAGTTCTTAGGAGAAAATATTCCCTGACTGACTCCTCCCAACTTGATCCTGCTGTTGATGGGCACAGTCTGGCTAAGTAACGGAGAGGGGAGACCCTGAGTTTTACCGATACTGGCATCTTGACTTTAGCCATTTCAGATTGAAGAAATCTGGTTTATACAAATCTCCAGGACTGATAAAAATGTATTCTCTAATGATCATTGTATCTAAACTGTGCAGTAGCTGCTGTATTCAATCATTTGAAACCTGGAAACCAGGAGAGGGACTATCAAACCTCTCTGAAGCCCATTCATTGTTCTGATTCTCTGAACACAGCCTTGGATGCCTTAAACAGATGGCAGCCATTATTTTTCCTGTACCTGTTTTCACCATCAGTCTTGTGGCTCTGTGGATTTCCTAGGTATCTTTTTCAGATTTCCTAGGTATCAGTTTGGGTGGGAAGGAGGAGGAAAGACCTGTATTAAAGTTGCTGCCATGGGCAGAATTGGGACTTCTCGCTTCGGTGTGGTTGTGTTTCTCCAGTATTAACCTCAACGAGCAGGGAGACTGGGTCCATATGCTGAAGAAGCTGGACCCTATGGAACAGCAGACCTGCTCAGCTCACCCTGCTCGGTTCTCCCCAGATGACAAATACCCTCGACACCGAATCACTGTCAAGAAACACTTCGAGGTGCTCATGACCCAGCAGCCACACTCTGTCCTCTGATGGTCCCTCAAATTTCATGTCTCTTTTGCTACCCCTCAGAGACTTTCTGAAACCAAGCTTTTCAAACTGAGCCTTGAAGCCTTCTTACCACCCTTGCTCTCGGGAATCTGGTTTCATCGTTGCCTTTGATCGTGCTTGTGTGAAGCAATCATGGTGGCATCCCTCTTAAGGGAACAAGTTTGAATCTTCTTTCCATAGTTTGAATCATTGCTAGTTTATTAAAATGGTGGGAAAGAAAAGGTAAATAAATAAAGTTGCTGCCATGAAGAGAAACCAGATGAGGTCACATTGCGTGGAAGAATAGAAAGTTTTCCCGTGGTCTAAATTTACAGATGTTGGGACCCTTCAGTATTCTTCAGGTCCAAGAGTTATTGTAATCATATTCCAAATAACCTTTGACAGAAAGGTCAGTTTGGTTGATAAACTTCAGTTCTGTGATAGTTGATTCTTTAAGACATGAGACCCTCCATCTGTCTGCCTTTGGTAGTACTTACTCTAGAATTGCCCTCTCCTGAAACACTGTCCATTCAACAAGTGCTTACTGAGTACCCACTTCAGTTCAAGTATTGCACCCCCAGTTCTAGGTGTGCAAGAGAGCCAGCTCTGCTCTTACGAACTATGCGGTGTTGGCAATGTGATGAAATGTCCTGTGGTGATACTCTGGAACTTGTGCTCAGGGTACTGGTGGATAGAATCTCCCCCTTACCATTTTTAAGTTGAGGGCTTAAGAAGAAAACCAACTCACATGATAACTGTGAGAAAGATTTCAAAATATTTTCTGAGCTTCAGACTCCACCCTATTCAAATCCTTTCATTTCTTAAAGGCCACTGTTAGAGTGGAAAGGATATTGGGCATTATAGCCAAACAGACTGGTTCAGATCTTGATTCTGCCATTTACTTGACTAGGAAGAAGTCACTCAAATTCTCTGAGTCACTTAAATTACTTTTCTTGGAGGCAGCAGGATTAAATAAGAGATTGATACTAGGTTTAACCCAAAGTTTCTTTGCTAGTGACTACCCCAGTGCAGCTATGGGTAGGAGTAGGATGTTGGAAACATGGAGTTCAAAAGGGACCCATGAGTGGGAATGCTACTTTTTGAATCAACCTTATATAGAAAAAAAATATACCCAAGGGAACTCCTTGGAGAGTAGTAAGATCCCTGCATGGAGACAACTGTTTTAGATTCCCATGGATCTCTTTTCCTTAATTTGCTCATTTATTTTTATTTTGACTAGGGTCAAGTTACCTTCCCCTCCTCCCACTCCACTCTAGGAACCCAGTGCACTCAGGCTACCTAGGGTTTCCCATCACGGCAGCCTACTTTGGTGCTTAACCTTTCCTTTTATTTTTATTTATTTTTTTAAATTTTTTTTTTATTTTTAGTGAGAGAGAGCACAGGTGGGTTAGGAGGAGGGGCAGAGGCAGAGGGAGAGGGAGACTCTTAAGCACGCTCCATGCCCAGCGCATAGACCAACACAGGGCTCAGTCTCACAACTTTGAGATCATGACCTGAGCCGAAATCAAGAGTTGGAAGCTTAGCCTACTGAACCACCTAGGGGCCCCTAGCCTTTCCTGATCCATGAAAACATACCAATTCTACGCCCTAGTCATTCTCCTTTATGGTTTATTAGCAAACTTGATGATGTTGGGTTGAGAACTGGATACCTTTAAGTGTGGTATCCATCCTGGATAATTCAGATATTAAGTCAGGGGCCCCTGGGTGGCTTAGTCGGTTAAGCTTCCGACTCTTGATTTCGGCTCAGGTCACGATCTCAGGGTTGTGAGATCAAGCCCCCCATCAGGTTCTGTGCTCAGTGTAGAGTCTTCTTGTTGATCTCCCTTTGTTTCTCCCCCCCACCAAATAAATAAATACATAAATAGCTTTTTAAAAATAACATCAGGGGCGCCTGGGTGGCTCAGTCGTTAAGCGTCTCCCTTCGGCTCAGGGAGTGATCCCGGCGTTCTGGGCCCCACATCGGGCTCCTCTGCTGGGAGCCTGCTTCTTCCTCTCCCACTCCCCTGCTTGTATCTCTCTCACTGGCTGTCCCTGTGTCAAATAAATAAATAAAATCTTAAAAAAAAAAAACATCAAATATGGTGGGAAAAATAGGCAAAGAACATTTTTGTCACTGACTAAGTATAGTAAGCACCTAGTGCTAGTTAGTTTGGCAGATCTGAAAGCTGTTGCTGTCATAAAGAGATGTGTATGTTCATGGCAATCAAGAGGGATATCTTCCATGAGTCAAAAGGGGAGTCGTGTCAGGAGGCCAAAAGCAGAAGTCACCTCCAAAACCAGATTATTTCTAGAGAAGGGATGTTGTGCTGGTCATTGTCCCTCTAGACACTGAGATGAGGAATGTCTGGAATGAAGGTTTAAACAAGGTGGAGTTGGGAGTAGGGTGGAGGCATGTGGAGCGGAAACTGCCTACTGATACTTTGTGCCCTAGTGGCACCATGCTTCCGGTGGGGGCTAAGGTGGTGTTCACTGCTTAGATGAATGAACACTTATTTGTTAGTGTCTGAATGCATCATATTTTGCCAGTTGGCTGGGAACACGGGTTGGCCTGTGTGTACGGAGCTATTGATGGTTGCTCAGAAGAGACCTTGTTCAGAACATGGGCGCTTGTGTTTTGTGTGTGATGCCCTTACCAGTGAAGTTGAACCTTCGAGATTATTCCAAGTTTATAAATAATGACATCTTCATTTGTGTTATAAGTTCCAGGCAACTGGTGCTTTTCTCAATCAGTGAAGAAGAAAGCCTACAGAATGGTCCTTAAAATATAACTTTTTATTAGTGATCTCTTGATTTTACTCCATACATGGTGTCTTTAAGCCCCTGGATTCTCAGTACTTGGGCTCTCCCTATCAGGAAAGTGGCCCAAATCTTTCTTTATCCCTAGCTCTCTCTGCTATCAGTGTAACAAAAGGATTTTCTCCATTATTTTCCTGGCGGCTTTTGTATGTTTGTTTGTTTGCAACTTTCATCATAGAAATTGAGGGCAAATGGATCAGAGATTTTTTTTGTGCATTTAAATATTGTATACTTCTGGTTCTGCATGTCCCTGGCTCAGATGCCTAACTGTTCCCAAGTAGTTCAGTCTCAAATTGCTCATGACTGGCCTTTTCTAAGGTAACACTTGGGTTCTATCTTGGGGATCAAAAACTTGAGAAATGTTTTAAGTGGCTGTGGCTTCATTGACAATGGAATTGCAGTGGGTGGGCGTGGGCAATGCTTAAAGGCTAAATAAAGGTTTTTGGTAAGAGCACATATGCTGAGAGAATATTTCATCTTCCCTCTTTCCATAGCAACTTTATCTGTAAGATTAAGCATTCTGCTGGTGGCATAGTTAATAAAAAATCTTGGCTCCCCTTCAGAGCTGTTTGTCTGCCATTAGTGGAATTTATTTACTTTTATCCATTTCATCATTTGATTTTTGTCTCCTTCTGTCTTCCCAGGTGGCATTGGTAGGGTGGTCAACGGAGCCTTCATGGTGCTGAAAGGGCATCGGTCTATTGTTAACCAGGTCCGATTTAACCCTCACACGTACATGATCTGCTCTTCTGGTGTAGAAAAGATTATCAAGGTGAGGCACCTTCCCCTTCTGTTCTTTAGACAAATTATTACAATTCATGATTGGAAGAAACTAGAACAATATATATATAGGACCTCATACCTAAACATACTAAAGGTCTAGCAAAATTTTCAGTTATTTTGGGGTGCCTGGCTGGTTTAGTCAGTAGAGCACATGACTCTTGATCTTAGGGTTGTGAGTTCAAGCCCATGTTGGGCATAGAGATTACTTAAAAATTTTTTTCAATTATTTTAAACATATTATAAAATATTGAAAAACTGGTATTAAAAAGAGTGGTTTAATATCCTCCTTTCAGGACCACTTTTAAAAATAGCCAAAAAGCTTTGAAACTAGATACCACTTGTATGCCACTACATTTCCAGTGGCCTTTGATCTTGAGTCTGATGCTTTCTGCTTTCCAAACCTCATCTGAAAGCCACCATCCCCTCAGTTACTCAGTGTGTACTTTGCATTAATTGCTGTACTAATAACAAATCAAAAACCACTGCATGTGGTTGTGATCGAGGCTATGCGCTTGCATTAATTGCACATTGACTGAATGAACTTAACCCGGCCAAGGAATGTATCTAGAGCCTGCAACCGAGAGACCCGGCCTGTCACTCACATTCCAGTTGCTAGTGACCCTTTTCCACATCTGTGAAAATGAAGGTTTGGGGCAAATGATGAGTCCTTTAGGACTCTCTGATAACTTCATTTTTAAGTAAGGATAGATGATAATCCCCCCTAAAAGTTAAAACTCCTCTAATTTCTTTTCCCAAAATGATATTGAAAACCTGGGGAAAGGTATCTATAAAAAGTAAAAATTGGTTTGTGGTGATTTGGTGGTTTTCATCTCCTCCCTCCCTCCCTCCCACCCTCCATCTAGAATTAAACCAAGTTGTATCTAGGCAAGGGAAGCTATCAGAAATGTAATGTTGGAGGATGGGTCAATATTTTTATTTGTCCTTATTCCAAATTCCTTTATGTAAGTTTTGTTGGTCCCGTGGATCAGGGCTGACTTTCATGATTGCACCCATTTTCCCACAGAGCTGAAGCAGGACTTCTAGATCATTTTTACTGACTTTTTCTTTTTATAGATGATGAGATTTCAATTATAAACTACCCATCTGGGGTTAATTACACAGCTAATTAGTGGTAAAGTCAGGATAGAGCCCTGTTCTTTGTTCTTCCCAGTGGCCTGTCACCCTCCCCATGCTCGTGGGAAGGCAGCAGGCAGCCAGAAGCGTCTGCTGGAGGCGGTCATCTCAGTCGTCCTTCACTGGACAGTCATGGAATTGGCCCTGTCCCTTAAATTGCCTTGTCTTCTCGTTTGGCCTATGACTAATGGGTTGGCATAGTAGCACGTCCTCTCTAGGCCTGTTGACATCATTCTCTTTCTCAGAGAGCTCTGCTTGGGCATCTCCTTTAGTAGAGAGATTCCTGCTTGGCCGTGCACTCTGGGATGCTTCTGTACTTAGTCTCCCCAATTATCGTTTAGTCAACTGGAATCCTTACCCTAAAGGTCATAGTTTGGAAAGTAGCCAAGTTCTCAGAGGAGTAAGAGAAAAAAATGTTTTCTCTAGGAGGTTTTCCAGACTGAACTATGGAGCTCACTGCTTCCAGGTTCCAATGGGGTCTGAACCCTGCCCTACCAGGAGGCACATTCAGCCATTTGAAACCTTAAGTCAGTACAGCTGGTACCCTTGGACAGTTCTTTGAGTCTGTTCCCTGTCAAGTGAGGATGCTCGTGGTGACTTGCTGTCTAGGAGTGCCTTGTGAATTACCTGTGCCTGACAGTGTTTGACTGTTGTAGTAAGTGCCACTTTCCTGCTTGCTCCTTCTGAGAGGATCAGTGGCTCAAAGGGCGTAATGTTCTAGCCCACCCTGAAACCTTTTTTCTCCCCACTTCACTCCACCTTCTCGCTTGTCCTTTACTGCGGTTGTCCTAGCCCAGTTGTCGGTGCTAGCTTCTCACCCATAACAGGTCTCTAGCCCCCGAATGACCATGCTGAGCAAAAGAGGGGGTTTGTTTTACAGTTAAGCCTGGAGGGGCAAGATAGGGCAAATGCTGACATTTTTTCCTCAAAAGACCAACATTCATTTATTTACTTATGATATTTGTGATATTTATGATGTACCTATGTATGCCATTTGTGCTAGGCCCTATGGGGAACATAAAGGCAAAAAAAGGTAATGCAGGTCACCCAGTAAGAGAGACAAGAAATAAATATAAAGAAGAATGCAGTAGCCACTCAAGGGATGGAAACAGAATGCTCTGGGGGAGGAAGAGATTTTTTTCCCTTCGGGGATAATCTCGGGCAGGTAACATTTGAGCTGGAATTTGAAGAATGAAGACTGCAAAAGGAAGGAGTAAGGTATGAGGAGCATTCTAAGTAGAGGCAATGGATAGTTAATTGTTTTATTGAATCAATAAATATTTATTGATCACCTACTGTGTCCCAGGCATTATACTTATGAGTAATTGTTCAGAAGCAGTGAAGCATAGGGCCTGTTCAGAAAATGATCATGTTTGTCCAAAGGGAAGAACACAAGAAGGGAGGACTCAGATACAAGGCAGGAAGTTGGGCAGGAGGTGGGCCCAGAAGGTCTTGGAAGCCAGATGAGAGAGGGTGGAGAACCCTTAAATAGCAATCTAGGTCCCCATCAGCGTAGATTTTCTTGGTAGGTGGTCAGATTTCCTTATTTAGTACAATAGCACAAAGAAGAGAGGGCTTAGAGCTGCTATGTCAAGCATGTCATGGGCACCTGTGTAAATCAGAACACTTGCTACTTATTTGCTTTCCATTTTGACGGTGTTTGAATAAGAATTGAACAGCATCTTTTTCCCTCAGCAGCCTCTTGAGCTAAACTTTTCACTGGGCTTGGAGAGAAATCTGCTCCTCCCTCCTCTTTTTCTCATGAACCTTGCCCCAAGAGGAGGCTTATCTAGCCACATCCAACATGTTAGCCACAGGGGGTTGTGTTTTGGGTGCTTTCCTTCTGATTGTTGATTTTCAGGGTAAAGAAATAAACACTTCCACAAATACTTCAAAACTGATATTTTTAGGATGAGAGGACTAAGATAATAGGGACTGTCAGTACTTCTGATGTTCAGAAGTCTGTCTGAGGATGGGGCTGAGACTTCCTGGTTGAGGTACTCAGCTGCCAAGTGAAAGAGAAAGCACCGCATTTTTTCATGCTTTGGTATAGGTTATGTCATTTCATCATTCTCATTTCTGCAGATGAGAAAGGATTTGCCTGAGAGTGAAGTCATTTGCCGAGGGCCCTGTGAAGTGGTGGGGCTGGGGTTTCTACCTGTTCTGCCTGCCCCTGCAGCTCTGTGCCGCGGGTCCCTGGAGGACTGAAAACTAGCTGTTTGGGATGATGGTTTTGTTTTGCTCTGAATCTTAGGATTGGATGAGACCCATCTAGTTCACTGTTCAGATCAGGGAGCTGAGCTTTATGCAAGGTCAACCCGAACTGAGTAGGAACCCACACTCAAGTCTCCTGCCTCCTGATCCAGCGTTTTGTTCCATTACTCCAGGCTTCAGGAATGAAAGTCTACCTCAGCTTAATACATTCCAGAGCCCAAATAAAAGCTGACTTTCAGTGTTAATGATTTTCATTCCTGAAGTGAAGACATAGGGGCTGGGTGGTAGATTAGAACCTAGAAACTGGCTTGTTGCATAGTTGGACCAGCATCCCACCATTAATATTTTGTACTTCTGTTAAATTCTGTGTTTCTGTGAAGCACATACAGATTTATCTTTATATTAGACAACATGGTTAGTAAAATTTTACCATATTTAAACTGGGAGAATATTAAGAGATCTTGCCCGGAATATAGGGTAAAACCCCCCAAAGTCCTAAGGGACCCCCTCAGTTTCCTTTTTTAGCCACCAAACTTTTATTCCCTCAGACATTTGTTTGCAGAGGTAGTCATTCGTAGCTTGAGCCTATTGTTGAAGGCCGTGTCTAAATGTCTCAAAACATAGGGTCTCACAAAGAGTTTGAGAATCTCTTCAGACAAATCCTTTATTTTCTGCTACTTATTTTCTAACCGTATTCTAGTGTTTCTTAAAAAGTTGATCTCTCCCTTGTTAAAAATACAGAGCCCTGGTACCTGCTGGTGACTTAGTGAATCAGAATCTCTAGGGGTGGGCTCAGGAGTCCACACCGTCAGGACTCTTCAGCGGACTCCTGTGCACTCCTGAGCATGAGAACCCCTGCCTTAAACCTCCCCTGGGTCAGGTAGTGAAGATGAAGAGGGGGGAACACCTGAGGAGTTGTGGGCAGCGAACGAAGTCAAAGGAGAAATGAATCTGAGTTGGGAAATGATGAAGAGAGCTAACCTAGGTTTTTCTAGCCCCCTTTGAACTGGAGATCTCCACAAATGTGCTACCTCTCAGAAGTTGCTGGTAGCGCATGGGAAGAATGGGGCCTCAGGAAAGTGCTCACAAGGAGGTGAATTTGTCCTTGGATAGCTTTGGGGAAGCAAAGGCATTGTCTTGATAGAGGATAGAGAATGAGGAGCCCTGTTTTCTGGGTTGGGTGCCATCTAAAGATAGACACCAGCCTGTCAGGCAAGAAAATCGCCTGGAATTTCATCTGAGTTGCCATGGCTACCGGCTGATGTAACTGAGCTTCTGTGTGCTGCTCTGTGGACCAGTCTGGTAGTCAGGTGAAGCTAATTGTTCTCATCTACAGTGACAGCTTAATTACCTTGAACTTGATTTTTGCATAACTTATTCCACTTGTAAAGTTGGGCCTTTGCAGTCAGGTAGACCTGAGTTTGAGTCCTAGCTCTGCCTAGTTCCTTTGGCTGTCAGCCCATGTCTCTGATGATAGAGTGGAGGAGCGTTAAGGTTTGGGGCCATGGTCTTGGGGGAGGTGTCCTGCCTATTCCTGCAGCTAACAGGAGAGTTGGGGAACAGGTCAGCAGCAACCTGGTTAAGAGAAACCAGTTTCCTGGGTAACTAATGCCTGCATGTCCAAGAGGGAACTGCAGTGTAGGCAGTTGGCTATTCTTACCAAGCGCCAGTAAGCAATTCCCATTAGTTAAAAATAGAAATGTTGCAGTTGGGGAGAAGTGGAGTTATAGGCTGAAATATTAACTACCCCAGAGGACTGACTGCTGGGTCTGTTTTCACTTTGGAGAAGTGGTACCTCTCTGTGCACAGCTTCAGTCTTCCGAGAGTTTTGAACACATTGGCCAATCTTCAAGTCATCCCCTATCCTTCACAATTATGAAGGGAGTTATTGTAATTTCTAGGCTACTAACAGATGAAGCTAAAGGGGAGGGGGCTTGGAGGGGAGGTGGTGTGTGACTATTCTGGGTCAAGAGACGTGACTTAGGCTTTCTGACACTAGGCCAGTGCTATGTTCTAGACAGTGCTTTTTCCAACACCTGACTCTAGAAGCCTGTGTTTTCATATGTGGCCCACATAATCCAGTCTGGTAAAGAGTGTATTTTTAAAGCTGGTTAGCAAGTCCTGGCCAAATGACAGGAGGGGCCTGGAGATGCTCTGCCTTAGTGTTCTTTATGACCACCAGCTTTGGAGTACTTTCCAGTCAGGCCTCCTTGGTTTTGTTTTTGCCTTCTGTGCAGATCTGGAGCCCATACAAGCAGCCAGGATGTACAGGAGACCTAGACGGTCGGATCGAGGATGATTCCCGCTGCCTCTATACCCACGAGGAGTACATCAGCCTGGTGCTGAACAGTGGGAGTGGCCTGTCCCATGACTACGCCAACCAGTCTGTGCAGGAAGACCCCCGGATGATGGCCTTCTTTGACTCCCTGGTGCGCCGCGAGATCGAGGGCTGGAGCTCTGACTCGGACAGCGACCTCAGCGAGAGCACGATCCTCCAGCTGCACGCGGGGGTCAGCGAGCGCTCGGGCTACACCGACTCCGAGTCCTCAGCCTCGCTGCCCCGCTCCCCTCCACCCACAGTGGACGAGAATGCCGACAGCGCCTTCCATCTGGGGCCCCTACGGGTCACCACCGCCAACTCAGTGGCGTCACCTCCACCACCGCCCACGTGTGAGGACGCGGCCTCCCGCCAGCAGCGCCTCTCGGCTCTGCGGCGCTACCAGGACAAACGCCTCCTGGCCCTTTCCAACGAGTCCGATTCCGAAGAGAACGCCTGTGAGGTTGAGCTGGACACAGACCTCTTCCCCCGACCGCGCTCCCCCAGCCCCGAAGATGAGTCCAGCAGCTCCAGCAGCTCCAGCAGCTCTGAGGAGGAGGAGGAGCTGAACGAGCGCCGGTCGGCCACGCGGCAGCGCAATACCCTGCGGCGTCGGCAGAGGGCGCCCCGAGAAGAGAGGCCCACCCCCCCCAGCAAACCCGCCAGCGCCTACATTGGCGAAGACAACTATGAATACCCCCAGATCAAAGTGGACGACCTCTCCTCCTCTCCCCCCTCCTCCCCTGAGCGGAGCACTTCCACGCTGGAGATGCAGCCCAGCCGGGCCTCGCCAACTTCCGACATTGAGTCGGTCGAACGAAAGATTTATAAAGCCTACAAGTGGCTGCGCTACTCCTATATCTCCTACTCAAATAACAAAGATGGAGAGAGCTCCCTCGTGTCTGGGGAGGCAGATGAAGGGAGAGCAGGAACCAGCCACAAGGACAACCCAGCCCCTTCTTCCAGTAAGGAAGCATGTCTCAGCATGACCGGAGGCCAGAGGAACCAGGACCTGCCCCCTGAAGGTCGCAGCAAGGATGCTTTTAAAGAAGGGACTTCTGCTAGAAACCCCAGCAATGGCCCAGGCCAGGAGCACAGCAGCCACCCTTGGGCAGAGGCACCAGAGGACCCCTCACAGGACACTAACAATGGCGGCTCTGTAGAACACTCTTTTGAAACCAAGAAGCTCAATGGGAAGGCCCTGAGCAAGGCCCTAAGCAGCCGGGCTGAGGAGCCGCCCTCTCCTCCTGTCCCCAAGGCATCTGGCTCCACTCTCAGCAGTGGGTCTGGCAGCTGTCCCAGGACCCAGTCTGATGACAGTGAGGAGAGGAGCCTCGAAACCATCTGTGCCAACCACAACAATGGACGCTTACACCCCCGCCCCCCTCATCCCCACAACAATGGGCAGAACTTTGGAGAGCTGGAGGCAGTGGCGTGCTCTTCCCCAGGACGTTCGGACACTGACCACGATAACTTGTCCCTGACAGGGGCACTCCTACACAAAGATTGTTGTGGGTCTGAAATGGCCTGTGAGACCCCCAGTGCTGGAACGAGAGAGGACCCCACTGACCCCCCAGACACAGACAGCAGCAGGGCTGTTCACGGCCATAGTGGCCTCAAAAGGCACCGAGCCGAATTGGAAGATACAGATTCAGAGAATTCCTCCTCAGAGAAGAAATTAAAAACATGATAAATACAAAGGGAAAGCAAAAAGCTACGAAGAGTAGCTTTACAAAAAATTTTTTAATCCTGTTTAGTGAACACAGAGGAAAGGAAAAAAGTATTAAAGGCACATAAAACCAGGGCCTGAAATTTTGTGTCTGATGCTGCTCCCTTCTATTCAGTAATGGGTCTGAATGTTTAGCTGGCCGTTGGCTTGTGTTGTGTAAGGAAAGGGAAAAAAATCCAAGTGACTCCTTTCTAGTAAGATTCGAGCATTGCGTACCTGTGCGTTTTGTTACAGTAAATCCTTGTTGAGACGTTTGGCTTGTTCTTGTGTGTGTTCACCGGCACGTGTGAGCTCATTGTCTCCAAGGCTTTTCTTTCCGTTCTCCATGAGAAAGGATCTATGGATCTCTTTCGTTTGCCATCTCACCTTGTTTACATGCCGTAGGTGTTCTGGTCTTAACGGTGAGTGCCTGCTGGATCAGGCTGTGCTGCCAGTGAGTCGTGGACTTACGCTGAAAGAATGAAGGGGAGAATGGATACGGGCCCTCAGCCAACTGGCTGTGCTGAAATGGAAAGCATGGGTCCTTTCTTAGAGAAATCTTCCATGTTTTCCCTCAGTAGCACTTCATTGAGCGTTTAATGTGGACGTACTAAAAGTGAAGCGTTTTTAATACTAATGAGAGGTTAGCACTTAAGAGCGGGTTGCAGAGAACAGATCCCTGATAAATTCTACCCATGGCAAGCTGAGCAGTGCAGCACCGCGCTCTGTATGGAGGCTGTAAAATATGACTAGTTGTGGGTCACACTTTAACCAGCTAGGTGCTAGTTCCTAAGAGGCGCTCTCAAGGCCAGCGGGCACTTCTGTGGCCCCATGGGATGAGAGGAGGGGAAAAGACAGCTCTCGAGAGCTTTGTGCTCAGACTATTAAGCGGATGTTCTAGGTATGTTAATGAGGAAGTGTCGTGAAGAGCAGATGGTGGTACTATATTCCTTTAATTCAACCCAAAATGACTGGTCAGAACTGAAGGAACTAGCATCTTTACGCAGGCTTGCAAGGAGCAGAGGCTGTGGTGTCCTGACCGGATCTTGCAGAGCAGTGGGCATCTCGAAGAAACAGATTCCTGTTGAGTTGGTGTGTTAGGAGGCAGAGAGTAGTCTCTGGTTTAAGACTCCTGCCTCCTAGAAGAGACTCCATTTCACTGAGAGGGGGAAAGACCAAGAGATTTTCAGCATCACAGTGGTCGTTACAGTCACTTGGTAATGAATGAAGGGTTGCACAAGACGGGAAGACCTAGGAAAGAGCAGGTATCTCATTGTCACAGATGTCGTGAAAAGGCAGAATAGTGGCAAGAAACGAGGAAGAGAGAAAGAAGCACACTCTAACTTTCTCAGGTGCAAAGGTGCTAGACCACTTGGGGTGCAGCCAGCATTGGCATAGAGAGGACCGAATGTGTGACTGGTGTGGCCTCTCTGATCCAGCGTTCCTTTTAGAGGAGGACTTGTTCTACTGGGACTGGGACCATGTGGAGGATGAAGACTTGGATGAATTTAGGCACTAGGGGAAGAGGGATTATTTATAAAAGGAAGGTTGTTGATCTAAGCCAAAAGGAGACATCATCTGGCTAAGCTTTGTGAAAGGAAAGACGTGCCTGGTATGTGTGATGTGACTTGGGTGTGAAAACGCTGTCTTAGGAGGAGATGAAGGAGTGTGAGTAGCAGTGGGGATGCTTACGATTTAACAACTGTAATCTCACGGGGTGGGGGGGGGGCGGGCAAGTGATTCTGTAACCATTAGAATTCCTTTGGATTTGTAATCAAAATGGTTCTATGATTTGTCTTTGACTATTCACAGATAATTGTAAATTCTGGTTTTATAAGCCCAAGTCATTTTACATTTGCTTTTCCAAAATTTATTAAATTGGAATTTTTTAATCCTTTATATACAAAAAAAAAGATACAATCACTCAGTGTGTGTTTCTCTTCCCCTTCCTAGTCAGCCTACCTAATCCCTTTGTTTTATTTTATTTAATCTAATCAGTAGCTAGCCTCTTCCGATTTCTCTAAGGACAATCCACTTTTCCTAGAGAAAAAGAAGTTAAGTTCCCTTGGGAACTAGCCACTTGGTGGTTGGAGTTTCCAAATGCATGGTCTTTTCATGTTAAAAGCCTTAATTCCATTTGGGTACTCCAAAGAGAAGTCAAAGTTCATTCTGGTTCAATTTTAGTGTTCAAGAAAGGTCATTTTTAGCAACGAGAGACTCTTCCCAGCACCCCAGGTTCGACTTGCCAGGAGATAAGCCCACAAGATACTCACTGGAGGAGGCTGACAATTGCTTGTCTCTGTAGTCACTCCTCTCTCCTTTCTAGAAATCTCCTGTCTTGTGATCGTGGGCCTGGAAACCCGGCAGGAACCACTTCTAGAGTCCCTTTGCCAAAATCCTTGTGAATTGAGGCCCCAGCTTTGGAGGCACATTTGATCCCCAAATTCTTCCATGATAGTATTTTTACCAGCACGCAAATGGCACTGATTAGATTAAGAACTATTCGAAAGTGCCTCTTAGGTTTTTTGTTTGTTTGTTTGTTTTTCTGCATCCTGTACATATATTTTTAAGTGGCTGGTCCAGATAGGTAAAAACCATTTCTCTCCACTTTATTTTCCCTCTGGTTTTGGAAGTGATTCCTGTGTCTTTAGGACAACAGTAAATGAGTTAAATGAGTAGTTGGTTTGGGGCAAACGAAGGTTGCAACTGTGCTTGATTTACTAAGCCAGGAGTCCTTTGTTTGTCAAGGTGCCTTCCTCTGCTGAAGCCTTATCTCCTCACAAGCCCCTCCTCTTGTGACTCCCAGCAACGCTAGCTCTTCTCTCTTGTATATGCAAATAAACCTATTATTCACTTCTCGTGGCTTCCTCTTCTCTTCCAGGGAAGACTTGGTTGCTTAGACACCCCTGATCCTTAATTTCTTTTCTGTTTTAATTCTTGCCTAGGTGAAACTTGATTCCAAGCCACTCTGAAGACTAGAAGAGAAACTGGTATTCCACATCCATGCTAGTGGTCATTGCCTCTTCTAGGTATGGAACAAAGGTCACATCTAGACGACAAAATGTAGGGTTGGAGGAGCTATCTGCTTGGTCTCCTTTAGCAGGCTTACATAGACTCAGGACAGTGAGATCCTGGAATTGACCCTTTTATTAGTTGGAACTGAGGGAGTGAGTGATGCAGTGAAGTGACATTCCAAACAGCCCCAAAAGAAAGTTCTTGATGTTTCCAAATATCAAGTTGCCTTTTCTGCCCTGTTCCAAGCATGCTTTGCAGACATTTTTCTTTAAAAAAAAAAAAAAAAAGGGAAAAAAGACCTTTTATATCCTGCCTGTAAAGCTGTGTCTTTCAATTAACTGAAAAATTCTTGCCAACCAAGATTCTCGTGAGGAAAATAGACGCTTCCCAAGGAAAGCTGTCCACCCCTTATGACCTAAGCAAGGCAGTGGGCCAGGGTTGAAGCACTAAGGTGAAGTAAGGCTCAGGGTCCCAGTCCAGACTTGCCTACAACAGAGGATGATGGCTTTGGACAATCTGTGTCATTCTCTCAGATGGGTTATTTCAGTCTGAGTGCTCATTTGTGCTTGAGTGCTCATACTGGGCTGAAAGAACATGAATTCAAGTGGCTTGGAAGTAACTTTGAATTTTTCACATGCAAGAAGAAAACTGAAAAGAAATCTGAGTCATGTACACACCAATTGCATTTCACGGTTAGTGTAAAGGTGATAAGATGGTTCTCAGAATGGAGGCTCAGAGACAAAGAGAAACTTCCCTGGGGCCAGCACTAACATGACCAGGGACTAGCAGGAGGAGTTGCTCCATTCTACCCAATGGGGTTTATTTGAGCTGTGCAGAAGTGTCCTGCAGTGCTTGTTGACAAGACAGTCATAGTGTAGGGAAATGGGATAGCTAGTATTTCAAATTACTGAAGTTGGGAAAAGAGTTCCTTTCTGGAACCCAAAACCGTGAGCTAACGGAATATTCCAGTCAAAGTATAGCATGCTAGCTTGCAAGTCTCCCTCTATCTGGCTCTGTCAGTACCCCAACCAAGGTTGGAGAAAGGCAATAAACCACTGAGATAACTGGATGCCAACCCAGGGTCCTTATGTGTAAGAGATGTTTTGTGGTCTTAGGGAAGCTGGGAGGGAAGGCATTTGGAGGGAAGACTGCAGTGGAAGAAATGAAATGCTAGGTGAGTTCAACAGCTTTCCAGATCCACAGAATTAGCACTGAACATGCCATGGACTGGCCTCTAAGACACTTGGTCATCGAGATGCTCCAAAATCACCAAGTAAAGTCCGTAATTTGTAATGGAAGTCAAGGGGCACCTGGCTCAGTCGGTGGAATGCAGCTCTTGATCTCAGGGTCGTCAGTTTGAGCCCCATGTGGGGTGTAGAGATTACTTAAAAATCTCTAAAAATATAATGGAAGTCAGTGAACGGGTAGGATTGATTTGAGAGAACTTCTCTCTGCAAGAACGCATAAATTCCATGAAACAATGATCATGTAATGATCTGAAGACCAGCACACTCTCGCATGTACCAAAAACAGATGAGTGTGTGGCTGTTGGAGATTGCATAGGTTTTCAAAGGGTAACACACATCTCGACTAGTCCTAGACTGGTTAGCGATGATATTTGGGGCCTACCCCTACCACCATCTCTTACTTTCTTTTCATGTCAGTGTTTTCTAACATTTCTAGCCTCTCCAAGACCCTACCTTTAATCATTAAGGCCAACTTCTTTTCTTTTCCTCCTAAGAGCAACCTGTGCCTGGGCTGGAAATGGCATTGAACCAGCAAAAGCAGTGGATTCTATACTAATTCTTCAATGGAGTAGCTGCATGAGCCTTGGGCAAGTCACTCAAACTCTTGAGGTCCCTCTCAACTCTAAAATTGAATTCCTTCAATTCCATGGGCTCTCTAGGTCCCATCCGGTGGAGTTCTCATCCCTGAGACATCCCTGTCGTGTCTACCAGAACTGTCCGTGAGCCGAGTTCTTTGGCAGGTGTACAGCTGCTCCGAGCTGAAGCTCCTCACCAATAAAGTGGGGAGAGTGCCTATCTCAGCACATCGTTAGAGGATTAAATGAGCAAATATAAATATAGCTTAGAACAGTGCCAGATACATAGAAAGCACTGAAATGTTTGCTATCATTAACACATCCTCTCTTTTTTTGCTCTCCTTGCTTATTGCTAACAACCTATATACCATGTAGAAGGCTTTTTTAAATGGGGTCTGCCAAGGAATACAGAAAGTAAGTTTCTGTCTCAGAGAAAGAATTTTCTGTATATTGACAAACCTTAATCTGAAACCATAGGAAAAGAATATATTATCCCCATTAAAATGGACCTGCCGAAAGCAGAATCTAGGGCCTTGGACATCACCTCCAGTTTGGGAAGCCAGCAATCTAAAGGCTATGCCTGTGAGCTGGAAGCTTCAAAAAAATGGCAGGCCTGGCTGACTGGGGCCTCACATCTCCTTGCTTATGACAGTAAATCTGCAGGGGGTAGAGGAGGGGTGGCAGATTTCATGAAACTGTCGTCTTGGTATGGTGGTGCTGGAGATGACCCAGACCTCAGGAGCTGGGGCAGCAAACTTGTCTCTGGCCTTCAGAGCTGAAATTCCCCAATCTGGCATTGGACCAGCCCTAGAGAATCAGGAAAATGGCAAGCCATGGAAATGCTCTGTGTGTGTGCCAAGGAAAAGTTTTGACCAGAGTTTTCCATGCAGGATTGTTTCGTGTGTGTGTGTGTGTGTGTGTGTGTGTGTGTGTGTGTGTGAGAAATATTCTATAACATCTGATTTGAGAAGAAGCTAAGCCATAGCAAAGCCAACAATGGTCTGGTTAAGCCAAGGGGTAAAAGGGTCAGAGTTGGGTCCCCTCCCACTAAACCCTCAGGACAGATCTGGGATAGGGATTTAAGAGCACACTCGTGGCACTTGGAGAGGACAGGCAGAGAAATATGAGACAGGAGGGTTTTGAATTGCTGGTGGAAAGAGGCAGTGGAATTATACTTGGGGGAAAAAAGCTTTTCAAATAGAACACATTCGCCAGAAGAGAAGCCAGAGCAAGGGTGGGGGAGACTGGGAGGGCATGGAAATATTCAGGCCTAAATTAGCACTTTTGACCTTGTCCTGAAGGAGGTGGGGGTGGTTAGCTGCATCATCCATTTCAGCCCCCTCATGTTAGAGAGCAAATGGCTTGGCCTGGCCTCTGAGGCTAGCATTCTCCTGACATCTTGCTGTTCCTAAAGTGGTTTTTTGGTGGGGCGGAGGAGCTTACCTTGATCTCACCCTCACCCAGCGTGACTCCAGGCTCTGATTACAATATGCAGCAGCAGCAGGGATCGAAAATGGCTGGCAAGGAGGCACAGTGAGATGAGAAGGGCTTGGTGCGAAGGAAAAGCCAGGTCAGCCTAGCCTGGATGACCCTCACCCCCAGAAAATTGACACACGGTCCCTTATACTCAGACTAATGCGACCTGTCCCTGCACCATTCAGCAACTCTGACCCCTCCCGGATTGCTGAATGCGGCCCTGAAATTTCAGCCCCTGGAGATGTCAATAAATCCCTTGGAAGACTTTCAGAGAGGAGCCATAAACATGCTGGGTGACTGGAGGAAAAGATAAAAGGAACCAGAGGGTGGGAGCTGAGGTTGTGAGGTTTGAGGTATGCAGGGACTTAAGAATAGAAGCAGACCCTTTCAAGTTGTAAGCACTCCAGGACCAGAAGAGGATGGAACAAATTTCAAACGGTATCCGCCCAGTTGCAGGCCCAGGAAGACTGGTTCAAATCACTGTGCTCTTCTTACTGTCAGATCCTGGTGAGATCTTTTTCCAAAATGAGCTGGGAGAAGCAGCTTACAGCTCAGATCCCTTTATCTTTATTCCTGTTTTAAACTTTCCTGCCCAAAGGAAACTCCTGCATTTTGTTCCCCAAGCAGTGGATTGGAACTCCCTGGGCAGGAGCTGCCAAGCTTCGCCTTCCTGGGAAAGGCTGGTGGAGACTCTGCCTCATTCCAAGTCTGTCTGACTGTGGACCGCCTGCCTGCTGAACACCTACACTGCTTTCACCTCTTCATTCCTCATGTTAACGTGTGAAATGAAGAACTCGGGAAAAAGCAAGTCCTTGGATTCCACTTGGAAGGGAGGGAAGACGAGGGTCGGCTGGGCTGATCCTGATGTTGGTGCACTAGACAACAGGGCCAAGGGGGAGCCGGGAGGAGGGATGGGAGCCTGGAAGGGCGGAGGACCGAGGTGAGCGTGCCTCTGGGGGCTCCTTCAGAAAGAAGTACAACTTATGAGACAGACTAGAGTGGTTGGGGTAGCAGGCCAGAGAGACCAAGCTCTGTTTTCATTTAAGACGATCAGCTTCTTTGTGTTCAGTGAGATCATTTAGATTTTGTTTTTAATTGGGATTGGCTCTTGCGATTGCTGATATAGTGATAGATCAAAGATTCTGCCACATCAGCCTTGGGTGCCCATGGGGCCAGGGACAAGGCCTTGGCAGTCAGGAAGGGGATCTTTGGGGGCACCGGGCTGGCTCAGTCGATAGAGCATGCAACCCTTGATCTTGGGGTTGTGGATTCGAGCCCCATGTTGGGTATAGACATTACTTAAAAATAAATTCTTAGTTTAAAAAAAAGGGAAGGGGATCTCTGTCCAGGCCCTTGCTGGGGACACCTGACCCCATGATAAGTGATGGCCTGTTAATTCCTGGATGGTGCTCGAGCTCCAGGGTGCCCACCTTCAAGATCTGGAATGGTGGGAAGCCTCCTAAGATGATCCCTAGGCACCCGAAGGCAAGCCTCCGCCTGTGTTTCTGCCTATCCCTGTGGCATGCCTATCCCTGCAGGCTGCCATTCTCTGTGGTCTATATGAATAGCCCCTCCTGGAGTTGGAGGCACGACCTGCTCCACTGTACACCACAGTCCTGCAACAGGGGCTCCGGGTCCAGAAAGGGAGGCATTAGAGCCCCACAGCTCTGCTCCTTTATTCTTTCCCTGCCCCCATGCCGAGCGCTCTGTGGGCTCTTCCCCCAAAGCTCTGCACATTCCCCTACCCGGTCTTCTTTCCTTTCCTCTCTCCTGACAGGGCCGCCAGCCCCATGGCCAGCCAGGCTGAGAGCCCAGGTCACTGCATAGCAGGTGGGGAGGAGGCGGGAATGCGGAGAGCAAACTGGAGCCCAGTGCAAATCCGTGCCACCTGCTGAGCCCCACAGTCACATCGACTTTCTTCCCCCCAGTCTCCAGGGTGACTTCAAGGCCTAGGAGAGGCTCAGCTGCCCAGTTTCCCAGGCTGCTTCTGCTGTTCAGTCTGCCGTCCTCAAGGGCACACTGGGGTCGGAGGGCCAGACTGAGAAGCGGCTTCTGCATTGGACCTACTTTCTCGTGACCAGACCCTCCTTTGCCCCTTCCTGCTCATGTCTGGGCATTTCCCTCCAGCTGCTGCTTCCCCTCAGTCCCAGCAGAGAGGGAACTAACAAGCTTTATTCCATCTGTAAACTGTCTCCTGAGCCCTGTGTCCCTCCCTGGTGCCAAGAAACTCCTTCCCTCATGCTCTGAGTCAGCTCAGTCGCCTTAGAATAGCAGAAGTAGTGACTCAGGGAGAGATGGGGGCCCAGGAGGCGTGGAAAGTGGGGGTCCAAGGTAGCCCTGGGAAGTAGAAAGTTAAAACGGAGACCTCGGTAAACTCTGCTTTGTGACATGGGCCAGGTCACTTAATGCTTCTGTCCCTGAATTTCCTCATACACAAAGTTGAGATGAGGCTTACCTTGCAATGCTATCGTGCGGATTCGTGAAAGCACACGCACAGCCCCTAACTCAATGTCCAGCGTGCAGCAGGCTTTGGATAAGGAGAGCTGCTACTGTTGTCATCATAATCATGTCTTCTCTCGGGCCCAGTGACCTGCTGACCTTTGGCCCCATGTTCATGATGCTGGTGTTAAGCGCGGTGTTGAGGACAAGAAGTAGGGCGTCCCAGTGACTTCTCCAAAGATGTCACCTCCTCCTATCTATTCCCTCTGGCATTTACGAGAACTCGACACTGGAAATAAGGCTCAGTGTTGGGGAATACTGGGTTCTCTTTTTGTCCTAAATACTTCCAAGTGAAGCCAGCCACACAAGTAGAGGTGGAAAACCAGCAGCTAGTGAGGGGAAGAAGTAGCAGCAGGCCGAGGAAGCAGGAGGCACTCACAGCCACGGCATCCCTTCCCCGGGGGCTTACTGCGACCGCCAGAGGGCTTTGATCTGTCCAGCAGGAGTATGGCCCTCACTTTCAGAAAAGCCAATCAAGAGAAATCCAAATTTAGGAAACCAAAACGAGGACAAAGGGATTCACATTACATACAAATGGATTCGTTGCAAAAGGCTTTTGATGAGCTCATCTGCTGTGTCAAAAGAGGCGCCCTTGGGTGTAGCATGTAAGGTAAGCTCTGAGTGAGTGCTTTACCAACAAACCACTCCTCTTCGGTAGACTCTCAGTGATCTGTTAATCCCAAATGGCTGATCGGCCCAAAATGTAGGAACTTCCCCCATGGAAGAAATTTCTTGGGTTCTGCTCTCTGTAAGGATTTTATTTTTTATTTATTTATTTTTTTTTAAAAGATTTTATTTATTTATTCAACAGAGATAGAGACAGCCAGCGAGAGAGGGAACACAAGCAGGGGGAGTGGGAGAGGAAGAAGCAGGCTCATAGCAGAAGAGCCTGATGTGGGGCTCGATCCCACAACGCTGGAATCACGCCCTGAGCCGAAGGCAGACGCTTAACCGCTGTGCCACCCAGGCGCCCCTGTAAGGATTTTAAACTCTCTCTCTCTAGGAAGTCACATCAGAGCTAAAAACCCCAGTGGATTATTTGAATCCCCCTTTTTTTCCCATTCCTTGGCGCTCCTGAGTGCTGGCCAGGGTTTTAGGAGCCTGTTCCCTGCCAGCACCTTATCCCCAGTTACAAAATGAGAAAATGGTCGTTATAGGGTCGAAGATCTTTGTACCCCAAGAACAAAGTGCTTAGAACAGTAGTTTTCCGGGGCGCCTGGGTGGCTCCGTGGTTAAGCGTCTGCCTTCGGCCCAGGTCAGGATCCCAGAGTCCTGGGATTGAGCCTCACGTCGGGCTCCACGCTCAGTGGGGAATCTGCTTCTCCCTCTGCCTCTGCTTGTGCTCTCTCACTCTCGCTCTGCTCTCTCTCAAATAAATAAAATCTTTAAAAAAAAAAAAAAAGAACAGTAGTTTTCCTTCAGAATTGTAATCCACAAGGGATAAAGAACAACTCTACTTTATGAGACCAGAAGATTTAAGTGGATTAAGTTAGAAACTTAGGAAAAGGGTTGCGACGTGAAAGAAAAAGATATGAGCAATGAAGGTCTATCCTCATTCTTTAGTAGGCACGGTGCATCTCAGTACTGGTGTCCTGGGGCTTTGCAAGGCTGGATGGCAAATGTGTGTCTTGGCTATTATGTCTCTGTGGGAAACATGGATGAAAGCAATTCCATCTCCTCCCTGTATCCCCGATCTTGTTCCCACCAGCACTACTCAAAGTAAGTATGCACATATTCTCTGTCCAGCAGTCCATTCCTGGATGTATATTCTAGACATTCTCAACAAGGTCCTGAAGGTGGCCTGTACCAGGATGTCCACTGTGGGTTTGTGTGTGGTGTCAGGGAAGTGTTTGTCCCTATGAGAGTAGGTCTGCTAAATGTGGTAGCAGCCCAGCCCCAAGGGCCACAGAGCCGTTGGCAGTAACAGAGCAGATGGACAACTCATGGCAACATAGATGGATCCTAAAAACACAAGGCGGAGTGAAGAAAGTAAAACAGAGTAAGAACTGTAACACCATACCATGTACGCAAATTAGAAATGCATGCACACAAGAGGAATATGCATTTATCATAAACGCATCGAATGAAAGATACACATTACGTATGCTGGAACTGTCACTTGTGGGGGAAGGAAAATGAGATGAATGCTTGAATAAATCAAGAGAAGAGAGGGCCACAGAAAAACCTATAGATAAATGTTCATAGCAGAATTGTGCATAGCACCCAGAAAGTGGAAACAACCCAAATGTCCATCAGCTGGTGACTGGATGAATAAAATGTGGTGTATCCATACAATGCACTATTACTTGGCCACAAACAGGAGTGAAGTATGGGTGTACGCTACAACGTGGATGACCTTGGAAAACATCATGCTAAGTGAAAGGAGCCGGTCACCAAGACCCCACATATTGTGTGATTCCATTTATATGAAATATCTAGATAGACAAATCAGAAGAAACAAAGTAAGTTAAGGTTACCTAGGGCTAGGGGTAATGAAAATGTTCTAAACTTAGATTGTAGTGATGGTACAGCTCAGAAAATATACTAAAAATCACTGTACACATTAAGTGGGTGAGTTTCATGGTATGTGCATTTTATCTCTGTAGAGATATTTTTAAATTTTTTAAAAGATTTTATTTTTGCCCTCCCCTGGCTTGTGTGCTCTCACTCACTCTCTCTTTCTCATATAAATAAATAAAATCTTTAAAAAAATTTTATTTTTAAGTAATCTCTACACCCAACATGGGGCCCGAACTTACAACCCCGAGATCAAGAGTTGCATGCTCCACTGACTGACCCAGCAAGGCGCCCCTCAATAAAGATATATAAAAAGAAAACCAGAGCGCCTGGGTGGCTCAGCCGGTGAAACCTCCGACTCCTGATTTCGGCTCAGGCCATGATCTCAAGGTTGTGAGGTCAAGCCCCGTGTTGGACTCCACACTCAGCTCAGAGTCTGCTTGGTAGCCTCTCACCCTTTACCCTTTCCCCAGCTTGAGCTCGTGCTCTTTCCTTCTAAAATAAATAAAATCTTTAAAAAACAAAAAAAGTAAAGAGAAAGAAAAACAGAAGAGGGAGAGTATGCTCACATGGCTGCCCTGGGGTCCTTCCTCTTTGTGCTTCTGGTTTCATACTGGAATTGCTTGCGCTTCACCTACCTTAACCTTGCCCGTGGGCCACTGCCCTAAAATGGTGCACGCTTGCCTCTGGCATTCCGGCTTGAAAACCCAGCACTGGCCAAGGGCTCCCTGGAACTGACTCGAAGCTGATTCCAGGGCAGGTCTGACCGGCTCCACATAGATCCCTTCCTCCACTGCCGAAAGTGGCTCACAGCCAGACTGCAACGGAGGGTTTTCTCACAATGGAAGTTAGAAGGGACATATTCACCGCCTTCTGCGTTCTGTTAGCCAACCATGAGTTTATCATTAGTCAACGGTGTGACTCTAAGAAGACATGTTTTTTCCTTCCTGGCTTTGCCAACAATAGTTGTGAGACTTTTTTTTATTTTCTGAAAGTTTTTTTTTTTTAAGTAATCTCTACACCCAATGTGGGGCTTGAAACTACAACCCTGAAATCAAGAGTTGCACACTTCACCAACTGAGCCAGCCAGACACCCCAGTTGTGTGACTTTAAAATGCTACTTCTGTAAGTTTCAGTTTCTCTCTTTGGACCACCACAGCCAGGGCAATGCCCATGACAACTCCTAAGGCCTTGATGGCAGAGGCATGGTGCTGGACTGATGAGCTTTGATAAGTCAGAGTTCACGTAGAAAATCACAACCTGCTACACAATGGGAGAGGGTGGAAGGACATTGAGAACATGGACACAATGCCTACTGCAGGACCACATATTTCATTTATAGATGGGAAAATTGGGGCCAAAGTTTGTACGTCCAGTTTGTGGCAAATCTAAGACCAGATATGAATGGTCTTGCCTAGAGTTGGCTGCTTTTGAGTCAGTAATGGAATAGAAGACCTTGATGCGTAACAAAACCCCATTACTAGGGAGATTCATGCTGAGGCTAGATGGCATCGTAGCTATAAAAGGAATGACCACGCTGATCTCCAAGGGAGGACAGAAACCTCTTTTATTTACATTGCATGGGGACATCATGGAGATGAGACAGCTAATCCCAGGATGGAATGGTGGAGACGGGGCCCTGCAGCAGGAACAGGTTCATCCTGTCTACTTGCTTGGATTTGCAGCTTCCTGAGAGAGGCTCTGCATCCCCCCTGTCTCCCCCTCCTCCCTGCCCAGTTCCCAGGCTGAGGGGGACAAGCCAGGGCTGGTAATTGTGTTAGTTCAGTTTCCTCCCTGGCCCTGCCCTCCTCATAATCTGATTTCCAAGGGACGAGGGATAGCAGGGCCCAGGCTCAGGAAGAAGTCTTCTCCCCCGTGTCCAGTGGGCCTGCTAATTTGATAGAACTACTTGCTGAGCTTCCACAGAACCCCCATTAGGAACAAATTTCATCTGGTGTCCACAGCCCTCGCCCTGGAGAGCTCTCTGGGTCTCAGCTCAGAAGGAAATTCAGCTTCCAATTCAATTTTTGCATAAGGAAATGGAGCCTGTATTATAACAACAGCGACCAGAGATGGAACACCTACTGTGAGTGAGCTGCAGCGCCAGGGGCTTTATACTTGAGGACTCACCAGGTGTGCCCCCCCCCCNGGGCCCCCCCCCCCCCCCCGTGAGCTCCCGGGTGCTCCAAGCAAGGTCCTTGGCCAGATTCCCTTTGTCACAGGATCCTCCCTCCATGTGAATGGATTTGCCCTCGTGTGACCCTGGGAGTAGTGGTGTTTCCAGGGCAAGATGGCGGCCCACACGCGAGGCAGGCTCTAACCCCGTCCCCTCTCCTATGCGGGGTTCCTGGTGTCTAACAGGAACCAAGAGCCCCTCGGAGCACCTATCGGAGCCCACCTTCACCAGCCCGCCCCACTGCCGTGACACGTACCAACAGCTGCGAGCCCGTTCTAGGCTCGGCCAGCGCAGCGCCCTGGCGGGTGTGCGTGAGCGTGGGAAGACCGACCCCGGGCGCGGGCGAGAAGCGGCTTTGCAACCTGCTAGCTGTGGGACCTTGGAGAAGTTACCCAAACCCGGAGCTGGGTCTGCCTCACCTGGGAAACGGCAATAGCATACTCTACCCTATGGGGCAGTCGTGAGAATGACGTGAAAAAGGTGCGGGGCGACAATTATGCCTCACGCCCCGCTCCGGTGTTTCCCCAGCGCCTGAACCACCTGTGTGCTCCGGCGTCTGGCCCCCCACTTTGACTTCCTCCCCAGGAATCCCAGGGGACTCGCAGGGTTAGGGGGAGGGAAGGGGGCTTGCCAGATTGCTCATAACATGGAAACTGGGGTCACTTGCTTGCTTGTCCCTGTCCCCACAGAGATCATGACTCAGGCAGATGACAAATAAGTGAATGAATATATAAAATACTATGTTGTGACACAACCTGTGTTACAGTAGATATCAGGGAGGCTCCTGGGTCTCCAGCTGCGGTGCCGGTGTCCTTGCCATCCCAGGGAAGTGACAAGTGACTTTCCATGCACCATTCTACCCAGACAATAGACACTTACTCCCCCAGGCAGTCAGCCTGCTACCAGAATCAGTCTGGGTGCTCAGAGGTACAGCCTGCATTACCCTCCACCCCAAAGAAGCCCCTTCCCTCAGGCTGTTTCTGAGGGGCACACTTGGGCTCAGCCCCCAGCTTCTGCTACCACCACTGTTGTGACTGCAGATTCCGGGCAGCCTTGGGAGACAATAACTCCCCTCTCAGAGAGCTCCATGCCTGGCTCTCCCCAGCTTGTTGCCCTGCCTTTTTCAAATCTATTCAAATGTCACCTCTCCCTGACCACCTAATCCAAATTAGGCAGCCCCACGCATGTCCCCCGCTCCACTCTCCTCCCTGTCCTGCCTGCCCATCTCCTTAGCCAAAACTAACCGATGACTTTAGCAAGGGCATAGGGTACAAAGTCAATACACACAAAATTTGTATTTCTATGATTCATTTTGTGTTAACTTTTGTAAGGGTAATGGCTGAAGTTAGTTGTTTTCATATGGATATAAGGTTGTTCAAGCACCATTTGTTGAAAACGTTATTGTTTCTCCATTAAATAACCTTGGTGCTTTTGTGAAAACATTGACTGACTATGTATGTGTTGGTCTACTTCTGAGCTCTGTAATAATCCCTTCATCTCTATGTCTACCATTACATTAATACCACATTGTCTCGATTGTGTAGCTTGTAATAAGTCTTTTTTTAAAAAGATGTTATTTATTTATTTGAGAGAGAGAGAGAAATAGAGCGTAAAAGCTTGAGTGCCCCTTACTGTGGGTCATGGGGTCGAGCCAGGCGTTGAGCCCTGCATAGGGCTCCACCCTCAGCGGGGTGTCCACTGGAAGATTCTCTTGCTCTGCCCCTACCCCCACTCGCTCTCTTTCTCTCTCTCTCAAATAAATAAATCTTCAAAAAAACAAAAAGAGGGCACCTGAGTAGGTCAGTCGGCTAAGTGTCTGCCTTCGGCTCAGGTCACGTCAAATAAATAAATCTTAAAAAAAAAAAAAAAGAAAAAAAGAAAAATCTTCAACTAGCATAATACTTAATGGTGAAAGACTGAATGCTCTTCTCCAAAGACTGGGTAAAGGGCAAAAACATCTGCTTCACCATTTCTTTTCCACATTGTACTGGAGGTACTGGGGCTTGATCTCACAGCCGTGAGGTCATGACCATGAGATCATGACCTGAGCCGAAACCGAAAGTCAGATGCTTAACTGACTGAGCCATCCAGGCGCCCCTAGCTAAAGGGGTTTTTTTGTTGTTGTTGTTTTTTAATATTTTATTTCTTTGTCAGAGAGAAAGAGAGAGCACAAGCAGGGGGAAGTGACAGGCAGAGGGAGAAACAGGCTCCCATCTGAGCAATGAGCCCAATGTGGGACTCGATTCCAGGACCCTGGGATGACGACCTGAGCTGAAGGCAGATGCTTAACCGACTAAGCCACCGAGGCATCCCAGGCTTTTTAAAAGATGTCCTTATCGGGGCACCTGGGTGGCTCAGGTGGTTAAGCATCTGACCCTTATTTTCAGCTCATGTCTTAATCTCAGGGCTGTGAGTTGAAGCCCTGTGTTGGACTCAGGCTCACCGGAAGAAAAAAAAAAAAAAAAGATGGCCTTATCAAGTTAAGAAAATTCCCTTCTATTTCTTATTTACTGAATGGCTTTTGAATTTTGTCAAATTTTTTTGACTCTGATGAGATGATCATGTTTTTTTTTTTTAACTGTGCTAGTATGGGGAATTACACTGATTAATTTTCTAATAGTAAACAAACATTTTATTCCTGGGATAAACCTGATTTGGGCATGCCTCATTTCCCTTCCTATCTATTGTTAGATTTGATTTGCTAAAATTTTGTTAAGGGTCTATGTTCTTTAGGGATTCATTTCTTTTCTTATAATCTTCTAATTAAATCTTTCATTTGATTTGGATATCAGGGTAGCACTGGCCTTAAGATATGAACTGGGAAGTGGCCCTTTTTCTTCCATTGTCTCAAGGAGCTTGTGTAGAACTTATCTTATTTCTTCTTCAAATGTTAGGTAGGATTTGCTACTGAAGCCATCTGGACCAGGAGTTTTCTTTGTGGGAAGATTTTGTTTAAAATCAGTTTACTTTCAAACAATTTTTATAATGAGATGAATTCCATGTCATATAAAATTCACCATTTTTACCAGTTTAAAGTACATAATTCAGTGGTTTTTACTACATTCACAACATTGTGCAACCATCACCATTATCTAATTCTAGAACTTTTTTTATTTTCCTAAAAAGAAACCTCATACCTCCCAATTCCCTCTTTCCCCCGTCCTCTGTTTAACCACTTCTACTTTCTGTTTGTATGTATTAACCTATTCTGGGTATTTTATAGAAATGAAATAATACAATATGTGGCTTTTTGTGTCTGGTTTCTTTCACTTAGCATAATATTTTCAAGGTCCATCCATGTGTATCATGTATTAGTACTTCATTCATTTTTACTGCTGGATACTATGCCATTGTACAGATATGCCACATTTTGTTGATCCATTCATCAGGATGGATGCTGGGGCTGTTTCCATTTTTTGGCTATTACAAACAGTGCCACTGTGAACATTCATGTACAAGTTTCATGTGCATGTGTATTTTCAATTCTCTTGGGTAGGAGTGGAATTGGTAGTTCATATGGTAACTCTGTTTAACTTCTTGAGAAACGGCCAGACTGTTTTTCAAAATGGCTGTGCCATTTTATACTCCCAACAGCAATATATGAGGTGTCTGAATTCTCCGTGTCCTTGCCAACACTTGTTATTTTCCATTTTCTTATAGTCCTACTGGTGCATGTGAAGTGGCATCTCATTGTGGTTTGGAGTTGAATTTCCTTAATGATTAATGACATTAGCCATATTTATATCTTCTTTAGAGAAATGTCTATTCAGATCCTTTGCCCATTTTTAAATTGGGTTGTTTGTCTTTTTTATTGTTGAGTTGTAAGTATTTTTTATGTATTCTGGATACTAGACCTTTATCAGATACATGATTTGTAAATATCCCATTCTGTGGGTTGCGATTCCACATTTTTGATAGTGTCCTTTGATGCATAATAATCTAATTTTTTCTCTTTGGTTGCTTGTGCTTGTAGTATCATAATTAAGAAACTGCTGCATAGGGGCGCCTGGGTGGCTCAGTTGGTTGAGCCTCTGGCTCTTGATTTCAGCTCAGGTCATGATCTCCGGGGCATGGGATTGAGCGGTGTTAGGCTCCCTGCTTAGCAGGTAGTCTGCTTGGAATTCTCTCCCTCCCTTCTGCCCCTCCTCCCACTTGCTGTCTCTTTCTCTCAAAATAAATAAATAAATCTTAAAAAAAAAAACTTACCCAAAAAAATAAACTACTACATAATCTAAGGTCACAAGCATTTATATCTTAGAGTTTTATAGTTTTACCTATTACATTTAAATCTTTGATCTAGTTTGAGTTAACTTTTTAATATAGTGTGACATAGGAATTCAACTTCATTATTTTGAATGTGAATATCCAGTTATCTCAGCACCACTTGTTATAAAGACTGTTTCTCCCCCATTGAATGGTTTTGATAACCTTATAGAAAATCAACTGATCATAGAGCTATAAGTTTAATTTTGGACTGTCAGTTCTATTCCATTGATAGACATGTCTATCCTTTGTCAATACCACGTTGCTTTAATTATGATAGTTTCATAGTGCGTTCTGGAATCCCAAAGTGTTTGTCTTCCAACTTTGCTCTTCCTTTACTTTCTTTCTTTGTTTTTCTTTCTTTCTCTCTCTCTTTCTTTCTTTCTTTCTTTCTTTCTTTCAGATTTATTTATTTGAGAGAGAGAGAAAGAGAGGGGTGAGTGGGGGGAGGGGCAGAGGGGAAGCAGACTCCCCATTGAGCCACCTAGGCAGACCCTGTTCTTCCTTTTCAAAATCATTTTGGTTATTCTGGATTCCTTGCATTTCCATATGAATTTTAGGATCAGCTTGTTCATTTCTGCAAAAGAGGCCAGTAGAATTTCGACAGGGGTTGTACTGAATCTGTAGATCAATCTGAGGAGTATTGCTCACGTAATAATTCTTTCAATCAATGAACATGGAATATCTTTCAATTTTATTTAGATCTTATTCAATTTTTTTCAACATTGTTTTGTGGTTTTCAATATATAAGTCTTGCACTTCGACAGGAAGGATTTATTTACTTATTTATAATTTTTTTTAAAGATTATATTTATTTATTTGACAGAGAGAGAGTACAAGCAGGGGGAGCAGTAGAGGGAGAGGGAGAAGCAGGCTCCCTGCTGGGCAAGGAGCACAATGTGGATCTCAATCCCAGCACTCTGGGTTCACGGCCTGAGCGAAGGCAGATGCTTAACCAACTGAACCACCCAGGTGCCCCTCCTATAGAAATAATTTATGTGTCCTTTCTTTTTTCTTGATCAGGCTATCTAGATGTTTATGAATTTTATTAATCTTTTCAAAGATCCAGCTTTTGATTTCATCAGTTTTCTCTATTGTTTGCTTCATTAATCTGTTGTTTCGTTTTCTGTTTCATTAATCTCCACATTATTATTGTTTCCTTCTTTTTCCTTGGGCTAATTTAATTTGCTCTTCTTCTTCTTCTAGTTTCTTAAGGTACAAACTTAGTTTATTGGTTTAATTTTCTTAATATAAGCATTTGATGCTATGAGTTCTGTGATTTTTTTATTGAGATATAATTGTCATATCCAAATCTTTTCTTTTTTTTAAAATAAGCTCTATACCCAACATAGGGCTCGAACTCATGACTCTGAGATCAAGAGTCACATGTTCTACCAACTGAGTCAGCCAGGCTCCCCACTGAGTTTTATGTTAAGCATTGCATTAACTGTATCCCACAAATTCTGATATGTTATATTTTCATTCAATTCACAATATTTCCTAATGTCCCTTGGATTTTTTGTGGTTTGGGGTTTTTTTTGACCCTAGGTTTATTTAGAAGTGTTCTTTAAATTTCCAAATATTTGGAAAATTTCCCAAAATCTTTCTCATTGGTCTTTAGTTGAAGTCTTTTGTGCTCAGAGAATATACTCTGATTGACTTCAATCACTTCACATTTCTTTGACTGTTTTATGACCCAGAATATGGTCTGTTTTGTTGACTGTTTCATGTGCACTATAAAGGAACTTGTATAATGCTACTTTGAAGTGGTGTATTATAAATATCAATTAGATCAAGTTATTCTATATTCTTATTTTTTGTTTATTCTATTACTGAGAAAAATATTGACATCTCGAACTATAAATGGATTTTCCAATGTCTCCCTTTTATCTTTTCATATGTTTTCAAGCTCTATTATTAGGTATATATATATATATATATATACATTTAGGATTTTTATGTCTTCTTGATGAATTGATCCATTATCATTTTGAAAGGTCTCTCTTTATCCCCGGCAATATTTGTTATTCTGAAGCGTACTCTGTCTGATATTAAAATAATTGCTTCAGGGCATCTGTTGGCTCAGTCAGTAGAGCATGCAACTCTTCATCTTGGAGGGTCATGAGTTCAAGCCCCATGCTGGGTGTAGAGATTATTTTTTTGAAAATGCTTCAGTGTTCATTCTTTTTTAAGTTTTATTTATTTATTTATTTATTTATTTATTTATTTATTTATTTATTTATGAGGGAGAGGGAGGTGGGGAGAGACAGAGGGAGAGAGAGAGAGAATCTTAAGCTCCATCTCACCACCCCGAGATCATGACCTCAACCAAAATCAGAGTCAGATGCTTAACTGACTGAGCCACTGAGGTGCCCCAAGTTTTATTTTAATTTAATGCTTTGTTGAGATCTAATTGACATATAATATATTGCACATATTTAGAATGTACAATTTGGTTATCAATTTTGATATATGTATACACCCATGAAACATCTTCACAATCCAGCTTTCTTTTGATTACTGTTTGTGTGGTATGTCTTTTCCCGTTTCACTTTTAATGTATCTATATCTTTATATTTAAAGTAGACTTCTAGAGGTGCCTGGATGGCTCAGTTAGAAGAGCACACAACTTTTGATCTCAGGGTTTTAAGTTTGAGCCCCACACTGTGTGTAGAGATTCCTAAAAGAAATGAATAAGTAAACTTAAAGAAACAATTAAATGGATTTCTTCCTCTTTTTCAATAAAATGACAATCTCTGCCTTTTAAGTGGAATGTTTAGACTACTTAATGTAAATATCAATACACTTGGGGTTGAATGTATCATCTTACTCCATGTCTTCTACTTTTCTTTTTTTAAGTAGATTCCATGCCCAGCTTGGAGCCCAATGCAAGGCTTGAGGTCAAGACCCTGAGAACAAGACCTGAGCTGAGATCAAGAGTTGGACACTTAACCTACTGACCACCCAGGGTGCCCCTTCTTTTTAGTATTTTTTAAAGATTTTATTTTTAAGTCATCTCTACCCTAGTGTGGGACTCGAACTCACAACACTGAGATCAAGATTTTCATGCTCTACTGACTGAGCCAGCCAGGCACCCCTGTTTTCTACTTTTCTTTGTTCATTTTCATGCTTCCTTTCTGATTGAGTATTTTTATGAATCAATAGTATCTCCACTATTGCTTCAATAGCTCTATGTTTTTGCTTCATTTTGGGAATTCCCACAACTCTTAGCTTATCCATATGGTAGAAGTACAAAAAAAAAATCCAGTAAGTTGAATTACGGTTTATAAGTGAATCTTTGCCAAGGTGTTGATGACTGATAGGTTGAGGATGACCTGTCCGGGTGACATATTTGCATTTGAGACATAGTTTCACCCCTTTCTGAAGTGATCAATAGGGAAAGTTTTCTGATCCAATAAGCCAAGTTCTTTGGGCTTATTCGACATGTACATAGCCACTTAACCATGGGTTATGAGAGGTGACAGGACCTTCCTCTCCTGGTTGTTGTGAAGATTAAATGACATAATGCATTAATTCAACATAAACTGATTGAGCACACGCTGTATAGCAGTCACTCCTCTAGGGAACTAAAGTACGTCAAAGAACAAAACAGACAAAAATCTCCAGCTTCACAGAGCCTATGTGATGGCAAAGGAGGTCTTAGAATAAACATACAATCTATGGTATGTTCCATGATACTCTGTGCTTCATTAAAAACGAAGCAAGTAAGGAGATTTTGAATGTTGGGAGGTTCAATTTTCAACCAAGGTAGAAGGTCTCACTGAGAAGATGATGCTTTAGTAAAGATTAAGGAGGTGAGGGAGGGAGTCACACAGTTCTCTGGAATAAGAGGGTTCCAGCCAGAGGGAACAGCAAGTGCAAAGACCCGGAGTCAGGAGTACCGCCGGTGCTTGAGGAGTAAGGAGGCCCATGTGGCCGTTGTTGGGTGCGGGAGGCGTGGTGAGAGATGAAGTCAGATTGTTCAGGGTCTTGCAGTCAGGCAGGAAGGGTTTTGGCCTTTGCTGTGAGTGAGATGGAGCCACTAGAGCGTTTTGTGCCAAGGAATGACATGATCTGGTTGACATTTTAGCAAAATCCCATGTGTGCGCTGCTGTGGGGAGAATAGCCCGAGGGGCAAAGTCTGATCTAGGAAACCCAGCTGGTAGACTGGTGCCGTAATCCCAGCCAGAGGAGCATATCAAGCAGGAAGGCAAAGTGAATGGCCCGGCAGGTGCCTAAGACCGGGCCTCAGTCAGTTCTGGGCGAATTTCCAGGAGCAGAAACCCATTCACTCTGTCACAGTTAAAATAATCGGGTCCAGGGGGCACCTGGGTGGCGCAGTCGTTAAGCGTCTGCCTTTGGCTCAGGACGTGATCCCAACGTTCTGGGATCTAGCCCCACATCGGGCTCCTCTGCTGGGAGCCTGCTTCTTCCTCTCCCACTCCCCCTGCTTGTGTTCCCTGTCTCGCTGGCTGTCTCTCTGTCAAATAAATAAATAAAATCTTTAAAAAAAAATGGGGTCCAGGGGCATCTGGTTGGCTCATTCAGTGGAGTCTGCAACTCTTGATCTTAGGGTTATGAGTTTAAGCCCCACGTTGGGTGCAGAGATTACTTAAAAATAAAAAATTAAAAAATAAATTAAATAAAAGTCAGATGCAGGGACATCTGGCTGGCTTGGTCGGTGCAGCTTGAGACCTCAGGGTTGTAAGTTTGAGCCCTATGCTGGGTGTAGAGTTTACTTAAATAAATAAATCTTTAAAAAAAAATAGGGGTGCCTGGGTGGCTCAGTCAGTTAAGCATCGGACTCTTGATTTCGGCTCAGGTCATGATCTCAAGGTTGTGCCGTTGAGCCCTGGATCAGGATCTGTGCTCAGTGTGGGGCCTGCTTAAGATTCTCTCCCTTGGGGTGCCTGGTGGTTCAGTCGGGTGATGGTCCGATTCTTCGTTTCAGCTCAGGTCATGATCTCGGGGTTGTGGGATCAAGCTCCCCACTCAGCAGAGTCTGCTTCCCCTTTCCCTCGCCTTCTGCCCCTCCCCCTGCTGGGGTGTGCTTTCTCTCTGTCAAATAAATACGTAAATCTTTAAAAAAAAATTCTCTCCCTCTGCACCACCCCCACCCCCCCGCCGCTCATGAGCAAGTATGCTCCCTTTCTCTCTCTAAAAAAAAAAAAAAAAAAAGTCAGGTCCAGAGGGTAGTTAATAGGACAGAAGGGAATCTGGATTTGGGAACCAGCCAGTGAGTTGGTGAACTGCAGCCCCCTGCCATAGGTCTCGGGGGTCAGTTTTGTCTCACCTGCTCTCATCCTTCCTGTGCTTAATCAGGACAGGGCTGAAGAGGAGCTGTCCTTCTCTGGTGTCCAAGGATGGTGTCCCCTCCCCGTTTAACTGACCTGACTTCCCATTATTGGTTAGACAAAAGCAGCTCCTGACAGGCCCAAGTCTTAGCCTCTCACAAAGTCCTCTAACCAGTGCTATTACTACTAATGATAAAAATGTTTTCCATTTATGTCCATGTTTTATAGTTTTTAAAGCTGGAAAATAGCATATTCTAGGCAGAAAGCATTATGGTGAAGATGTGGGTCTGGGACCCAACGTTTGGAGCTGAAATCCTGGTTCCACCACTTATTAGCTCTGTGACCTTGGGAAAGTTATGTGACCTCATTTATAAAAGCCATTTCATGGGGCACCTGGGTGGTGCAGTCGTTAAGCGTCTGCCTTTGGCTCAGGGCGTGATCCCAGCATTCTGGGATCGAGCCCCACATCAGGCTCCTCCGCTAGGAGCCTGCTTCTTCCTCTCCCACTCCCCCTGCTTGTGTTCCCTCTCTCGCTGGCTGTCTCTCTCTGTCAAATTAATAAATAAAATCTTTAAAAAAAAATAAAATAAAAGCCATTTCATGTGTTGGCTTGAATCGTTAGTCCATGCACAGTATAAAACTCAAAAGGCACAAAAGCCTATATGGTAACCATAATTTTCCTCTGCCCGTCTCCTAAGTCATCAGTCTCCACATTGGAGTTAACTAACTACAACGATCACTTTCTTACTCCACCTTTTGGAGCCTCCGTTTCCTTTTCTATAAAATGGGAACAGTGACACTTGCCAGCCTCCCACCCAAAGCTTTTATGGAGATCAAATGAAATAAAGCGGGCGGAATTCCTTCATCAGGGAGTGGCAGAGACTATTCAAATGGAAGGAACCAGTGACCCTTGAACTCAGACTGGCTGGAGCAGGTCACACCTTTCAATAGCCGGAGTCCATCAGATTGTCCTCATTGATCCCAAGTCTGGACTTTGTTGAGATAAAACAAACTGATCCAGGGAGCCTCTCAGAATTTTTGAATTGTCAAAATCCTACCTGTCTTTCAAATCCCAGCTCAGGTGTCACCGTCCTGAGAGGCTGTCCCTAGATCCTTATCCAGCCCCCTCACCCCAATTCAGATGTGCTTGCTGTCTCTTTGGGACTCACAGAAACTCCTTCCAGATCTTTCTCTGCTGTGAGAGGCATTTCCCTTGTTCGCTGACATTGTAAGGCAGCCGTGTGTGGTGGGTCAGCAAAGCTTGGATTCTGGTGTCACTTCCCATGGGCTGTGTGACCTCTCACCCTCAGTCGCCTCATCCGTAGATTTTTGGTTAGTAACTACCACGAAGGCACCAGTTCTCAGATGTTGTGGTCTCAGGACCCACAAAGAACTTTTATTTATGCAGGTGATAGCTGAATATTTATTTGTCTGGACATTTACTCTATATTTTTATGTATCCATATGTATCATATTAAAAATGAAAACTGAGAAATTAAAACATATTTATTTATTCCTTTAAAAATAACAATAGCCAACCCATTGCATGTTAACGTTATTTTTAATTTTAAAGTCATTTGTGCTTTCCAAAACACAAATATTTATAAGAATGATGTTCTTTTACATTTTTGCAAATCTTTTTAATAGAAGATAGCTAGATTCTCATTATTTTTCAATAGTCAATCTGCTGAGATATGTACTTCGGTTGAAGTGTATGAAGACAGCCCAACCTCACGCAGATATGCATTGGATAAGGCAGGAGTGGTATAGTGGCCTTTCCAAATTACTGTGGATATTCGTCTTTGACATTATACCAAAACTCAGCACGTGGGAATTTCTTAAAGGTCAACTACAATGTGAAACCTGAAACTATTCAAAAACCGTTTCATATTCTGTCCCACTGAAAACCATGGGTCTATCTCGTACTTTAAGTAGATCTTTTACCCATGCACAATCTTGCAGTTCCGTGCATTTGTCATTTGGAAAGTATTATTGTATTAAATATGCAAATCTTCTAAAAGTTGATATATTTGTTATCAACATTAAAAAAATCACATGGCTAATGCCACCAATTTCCTCAGAAAAGTCTTTAAGCATCAGGAAGTTGTCAAGTTCACAGTGGCAGATCCAAGTTTTCCAAAAGTCTATCTTACTGTTGTTCTCTTTGAAGTGGCAGGCTCGTTTTGTTTATTTTTGAGAAAGTGTCTGCCACATATACAAATACGAATACCATGGTGGTCTGTCAGGCTCTCTTTCAAGTCAAAATGATGCTCCATGGAAAAGGTGGCTAATTTAGGTTACAACTCAATAATACAAGTCCTTTTCCTTGAGACAGCCTCTGTACTTTGGAAGGCAATCGCAGAGCTTTCTGTGTATTTCCCATTTTGTCACACAGAATAGTCAAAAGACAGATACTCGGGGAGATTGAATAAGATAATAATTCTTACTGCCTTGTCAGGGACATTCCTCCGTGAAACTGGAATCCGCAAATATGTGGTGCCAAAGAAAGCCATGGCGCTTGGTCGAGTTTGGTGCCACTGCCTTGATTCCTGCTAACACGTCAGCATCTTGGCCCACCATTGCTTCTGTACCATCGCTGCAAATGTCCACACAGTGAAACAGGCAAATAACATCTCAGTGGCATTATGCAAATAGTTCTAACCTTGAGGGATCCCCTGCAAGGGTCTTGGGGAACCCCAGAGGCCAGCAGACTACACTTTGAGAAGCACTGCTCTAGGGTTGTTGTAAGGATTAGCAAAGTAATGTGTGTAAAGCAGTTGGCATGGTGCCTGGCACATTCCAAGTGCTTAATAAATGCAAGTGATTCTATTTATTATTCAGAACGATTTCACATATTTTAGCTCACAATGACCTCCCTGTCCCCACCGTATCTAGCCCAGTCTGCCTGTGTAGTATGAGTTCACGGGATTGTACTTAGCTATGAGCTTCTCAAGGGCGTGCATCTGTAACCCAGAGGTTTGCCTAGTGTCCAGTTTATTTAGATGAATAAATTAGTGAGTCAAGGTCTGTATGCCAATTTCCCATGCGGAGTGTGTGCGACAGAGTGGCTTTTCAGCTGTCACTGTGCTGATAAGGGCAATGCTGAGGAGTAGGGGAGGGGGTTAGGCAGTAAGGAGGGGGAGGGGGGTCCACTGGGAGTAAAGGGTGGAGGAAAGGCGAGGAAAACTTTTGCCTCGTGTAAAGATTATAAACAGTCTGTCCAAAGGCCAGACTTGCCCACTGACGCCTGCATGGTGCTTTACATTTTAAATAGTTCCCAGGAAGTGTGATAAAGGAGTATAAACCAGGAATCTGCAAAAGAGGAAATCCAAGGGCTAACAACCATCTGAAGAGATGTACAAACTCTGAGTAATCAGAGAAATGCAAATGAGAAGAACAATGAGCTCCCCTTTTATATCTCTTCAACTTGCAATATGGGAGAGCGAGGGGGTGCCCAGCTTTGGTATGGAGGTGGGTAAACAGGAACTCCCATGAACTTGCGGTGAGCAGGTCACCTGCTGTTCCGAAGCATTACCAGGCAGTGCCTAGTCAAATGAGGCCAAGGCTCCCTAGGACATGCTCCCGGCAAGTATACTAAATGGATTCTCGAACTGGTGCCTAAGTTGGTAGAAGGCTGCAGGAAACCGTTCAGTGTAGCAGTGTTTACGGGTGGAGAACCAGGGGCATCTGAGGTCCATCTCGAAGGGGTGAAGAGGTGAAGTGTGGTCGCTGCCCACCATGGATCATTGTATCAGTTGGGTCCCCGCAGGAACCAGATGCAGGCTCGAAAGGGGTCAATGAGGATAGTTTAAGAAAAAGACTGGTTACAAGATGTGGGCATGGCTCAAGGAAACCAATAAGGAATGGCAGAGCCCCGAGATCTCACAAGAGGGACGAGTGGAGAGAACAACCTACATCAACCAGAACTGTGGCTTTAAGGGTGGGCCCCCCGCCAGAAGCTGTGGCCTTATGTAGAGGAACGCAGCTAAGGACGGACTGGACTAGCAAGGAGGGAGGCAAATACCGACATCTCCCTTCTCTCTTCCTGCCCTCTGATCTCCTGACTGTGCCCCTACTGGCCAAGCCAGTGGGAATTCAGAGGGCAAGGGAACCCAGGGCACGGAGCCGGAAGGAGACAGGTGGAGAGTAAAGCTAGAGGGGCAAATGCAGAATGTCAATCAGAAGCGTAATGCTCTAGTTGTGAATAGTGAACTAGATGTGCACAGAGCAGCATGGATGGATCCGAAAATACAGGACTGAGAGTAAAAAGTAAGGAACAGAATGAGATCCACAACACAATGCCATTTACGTCATTTTAAAAATGCATATAAGCTGCAGGTCTGGCTGGCTCAGTCAGTAGAGCGTGCGACTCTTTTTTTTTTTTAATATTTGGGGCTTTATTTTAAAAAATTTGTTTTAAAGATTTTACCTATTTATTTAAGAGAGAGAGAGAGAGCAGAGGGAAACAGAAGCAGACTCCCTGCTGAGCAGGGAGCCCAATGCAGGGCTCGATCCCAGGTCCCAGAGATCATGACCTGAGCCAAAAGCAGACGATCAACCAGCTGAGCCACCTAGGCGCCCAGAGCATGTGACTCTTGATTTCAGGGTCCCGAGTTCGAGCCTTAGTTGGGCAGAGAGATTACTTTAAAAAAATGCCTACAATCTAATATATATGCATATAATTATATATATCATATATGAATAGAATTATATACAATAACAGAAAATACCTGGGAATAATTTAAATGGAAGATGTGTATGCCCCACACACTGGAAATGAGAGCATATTCCTGAGAGAAACTAAAGAACAAAACAAGGAGAGCGATATGCCCTGTTCATGGATTGAAAGAATCAGTATTGTGAAGACATCAGCATTCCTCAAATTCAATGCAATAGATTCAATGCAATCCTAAGCGAGTCCCATCAGGACAGCTGATTCTAAAATTTATACAGAAATGCAAAGGACTGGGGCGCCTGGGTGGCTCAGTCAGTTAAGCGGCTGCCTTCAGCTCAGGTCATGATCTCCAGGTCCCGGGATCGAGCCGGCTCAAGGGGAGCCTGCTTCTCCCTCGCCTCTGCCCCTCCCCCTGCTCATGCTCATGCTTGTTCTCACTCTCTCTCAAATAAATAAATAAAATCTTTAAAAAAAGAGAGAGATGCAAAGGACCAATAATAGCCAAAATAACCTTTAACAGTAAGAAGAAAAGTTGTAGAACTCCACACTACCTGGTTTGAAGACATGGTAAGACTGTGATGATCGAGACAGTGCGGTACGGGCAAAAACCACACAAACACATCAGTGGGACCGGAGAGTCTGGAAGCAGATCCACGTGAAATACAGTTTATTGGTTTTGCAAAGGACAGCAAGGCAATTCAGTGGGTAAAAGAAAGTTATATCAACAAAGCATGCTGCAACAACAAGCTACTCATGTAGAAAAAAATGAACCTTGACCCTTATCTCCTACCGTACAGCAAAGTTCCTTCAAGATGTATCACAAACCCAAACATAAAAGCCCAAACTCTAAAGCTTCGGGAAGAAGACATAGGAGACCATCTTCACAAGCTTGGAGGAGGCAAGTTATTTTTTATTTTATTTATTTATTTATTTATTTATTTAAAGATTTTATTTATTTATTCGACAGAGATAGAGACAGCCAGCGAGAGAGGGAACACAAGCAGGGGGAGTGGGAGAGGAAGAAGCAGGCTCATAGCAGAGGAGCCTGATGTGGGGCTCGATTCCACAACGCCGGGATCACGCCCTGAGCTGAAGGCAGACGCTTAACCGCTGAGCCACCCAGGCGCCCCGGCAAGTTATTTTTTAGATGGGGCACAGAAAGCAATAACCCTGGAAGAAAAAAAATTGACAAATGTCCCTTTCTTTCTAGAAGAGTCCCTGAATCCCCTTCCATGGCTGGCCTGCCTCCTCAGCATCTTGAGGTGTTAACACTCCCCACACGCCCCGTGCAGAGCCCTCAGCCCTTCACTCCCACTGCTACCGTGTTTCCCCAAACCGAGGGCCTCCGAGATCATTCTTCCACCTTTGCCACGATTTACTCAACATTTTCCTTTAAAGCAGCTCACTCCCTTTCACTTGGATCTTGCCCTACATTCTTCCGCTGTGTCATAAACCATCCTTGCTGTGAAGTCCCTAGTTTGATAGGTTTGTCATTTTTCTGTATTACATATTAAAATAAATCATTAACTATTAAAGATTTTTGAAAATGTGTGAATAACCTAAAATTATTTCAAGTACTGTATTTTTTACATGTTCTTGGGAGTATGGGTTTAAGGGTGTGGGAGCATGTATGCCTGCATGAGGGTGTGAGTGTGTGAGCATGTGTGTGAATATGTTTGTGTGTGGAAGTGTGAGGGTGTGGCAGGTGAGTGTAGGTGTGTGGGGGTGTACGTGTGAGTGTGCGGGAACATGCAAGTGTGTTTCTGAATGCGCTGCTGTGCTCCTGAGCGGCCTGGAGGTGTAGCGACTGTGAGCGTGAGGCGGGATGGGCTGAAGGAAGACTAGACAATCCACATAATGACGAGTCCTGGTCCCAGGGGGTGACCGCCTCCCCCTGCCCCCCAGCAATGAGCCCCACTCACCAGGAACCACGCAGGGTAGAGAAAAGGCATGTGGCCAGCAGCCCCTCCAGTCACTTCCCTGCTTGTTATCCCCAGGCCGTCCGAGGAGGAGGGAAGTCTGTCCTCGGCCAAGAGAGCACCTCGTTACAGCCAGCATCCTGGTAACCATCACCAGGGACTGAGAGTACTTCTGGGAACAGCAGGAGCCAGCAGGCGGGGGCAGATCCTCTGTTGCTGTATTTATAGGTCTGGATTTAGCACAGGACCTTGAGACAAGGGGCTGAGCTCCCAAGATTTCAATATGTTCGTCCCCCTGGCAACCTTGTGCAAGGCATATTTTTCAGGAGTTCAGAGAGGTTAGGTAAATTGCCTAAGGGCACACAGCCAGGAGATTCAGAACCAGACCAGGACCCAAGACTTCGCACTCTAGGTTCAAGGATTTTTCCACTACGGCGCAGGCAGCACGGCACCCCCAAAAGCCCTGTGCAGCCACTCCCTGGACATGAGAACCCAGGCAAGAATGCCAAGTGTCACCTGATTTCACTGTGGCTGTTATCACGTGGGTCAGCCCTAATGATTCTTCTGCACGTTCCCAGCCGGGTACGGAAAGCCCATGCGCTTTCTGTCTGGGGTGACATTCCACGCAGCTGCTGGAACGTCAGGGCCGGGACCCAACAGAGCTAACTTCAGCCTGAGGGGCTGGGGTCCTGGTTGAGGGTGAGGGTCTCCAGGGAAGGGCAGGGGCAGCCAGAGCACTGGGACACTTAAGGTGGAGGGAAAGCTCAGGGCTGGGACGAATTACCAAGCAGAACGGAAGCACGTCGGTACTTAAATAATTCTGGCATGTTCTGGCTGCACATCAGCCTTGTGCCAAAGGATTTCTGTACTTTCACTCTTCTCAGAGGTGGAAGATGAGGCAAGTTCCTCTGTCTTCCCCTTCCTCCGTCCTCCACTCCCTTGCATTACGACTGAGCCCTTTAGTGCTAGGGGGCACAATGCTAGAAACTAAAGCCGGTAAAATCTGGACCTCTGCCTGCACCCTGGGAGCGCCTGTTCTTGTTTTCTAAGAGAGATTCTCTCAGAAAGCCAGCCCCAGTCCTAGGCTGTAGAGGTGCCAAGTTGGTACCCCGAGGGCCCGGGGCCTGTGTCATGTGTCACCACCACGTGTGCTCCGGGACAGATAGGTTCTGTATACAGGCCACTCAGACTGGCTCTAGAACTCAGTCCCCCACTGTCTCCTTCAGAACCCCGAGCAACAAACATATCCATGAGCTCTGCGGGCTTCACACTGAGGAGAGTGGAGTAAATCCCGCAGCAAACAGGATCATGGCCGGCTCAGGGTGGATGATTATTTGGAAGGCCCCAGACTTCAGCATAGGCCCCTGCCATACTCTTGCTTAGTGGTCCTCAAACTTTAGTGAACACAGAATGGCTCTAGGGGGTTAATAGCTAGGGATTTATGTTCACATGAAATGGAGAGAAATGACAAACGTATCAAACCAGAGATTTTTACTGTGGAAATTCAGGTAAGAATTCACGCTGCAGTCCTGAGTCCAGATTCCATGGGGACAGCAGGCTGGGCTTCTGTGTTGCCGTCTTGATGCAGAGTCCCTTCTTCTGAGACCTCAACGTTGCTCTTAAGGCCTTCAACTGATTGGATGAGACCCACCCACCCTGTGGGGGGCTGTCTGCTCTACTTAAAATGCACTGATTGGAAATGCTAATCACATATAAAAAATACCTTCATAGCAAATCTAGGCTAGCATTTGACCAAATAGCCGGGTACCACAGCCTTGTCAAGTTGGCGTCTAAAATTACTCATCATATTTTCCTTGACCTCTAGGGAAGGTCAGCACACCCTTCCTTCCGCACTCCATACTTACATGCTGTTCTCGAACTGGGTACCTCTCCTTCCCAGAACTACCACACCATCTGATAACTATCTGCTTGGCTTTGCTGTTCTCCAGATTTTCCACCCTGTGCCTAAGGTGTGAATTTGGGTTGTTTATTTTCTCAGGGCTCTAGGTAGTTATTCTTTGAAGATTGAGGTTTTTCTTTACTTTTGATCAATTCCCAGCCATTTTGTCTTCAAATATTGCCCCTTTCCCATTCGCTCTTCATTCTCCTGGATGTGCTGGCCTCGGTATGCTAGATCTTGTCATTTCTCTCTCTATATCTCTTAGCCATGGTTGCGCCTATATTTTTCTTCTCTGCATTTTCTCACTGTGTACCAGCAGAGTGAGTTTTTCCAGAGATATAACCTAACTTGCTGAATGTCTTATTCTGCTGTTCAATCTATTAATTTTAATCAATGATTTATTAAAACTGTATTTTTTTTCATTTCTAGAACTTCTGTTTGGCTTGGGTTTTGTCAATTTTTTTCATATCCTGTTCTCTATTATTATTTCTTTTCTTTCTAATTTTTTAAGATGTTATTTTCAAGTAATGTCTATGTCCAAGGTGAGACTCGAACCCACAAACCTGAAATCAGGCCTTGCAAGCTCCAGCCGCTGAGCCAGCCAAGCGTCCCTTCTCTTAAAAAAATCTTTATAATCATTTTAAATGTTTATTTTGTTTTTAGATTTTTCTATTCTATTTCTGAGAGGGTGAATTCTTCATTTTTTGTCTCGTTTGGTTTTTGTATTTACTGATTATCTCTCATTGATACTTTCTTTCTCGGCGTGGTCTGTAATTTGGTTGGGAACTCGTCTTCATTGGGACTTGTTTTTGCTCTGGGACGTTTGTGAGCCCTACATTGTGAAATGTTCTTACAGAGTACTTTGGGGTTTGCTTTGGTCAAGGCATTAAGTTCTGAACTAATTTTTATGTTAGCTTTTTGGTACAAGAGTCCTGAGACCAGCGGCACGCCAAGGGGTCAGGATGCAGTGGGAGCAGTCCACCTCTCTCTTCCGTGTGGGTCAGGCCCAGACCTTCCATCTTACACAGGAACTTTTCTCCCACCCCAGCTCAGGATGGTGAGACGGTGTTGCTGATCCTTCGGCAGGCCAGGTTGGTAGAATTTTCCCAGCCTCCTTTTTCCCTGACCAGGGCTCTTTTAAAGGCTCCAAGCCTTAAAAGGGTAAGTTCAGAGGGATGAGTTCCAACTCTCCTGCCTCAGACAGCCTGGGGCTGCCTCCTGTCTTTGAAAGGGCCTTAGAATTCCAGGCTCCAGGCCTTAGAGCCTTTGTCTAGTCAAAACCCAGTGAATCATAGGCTGAGCTCCCATTCCTTCCTCTGGATTAGTTTGTGCACTATCTCTGGAATCTGGGGATTTTCTTTTCTTTCTGTTGAGCTCGGCTGTGTATTTTCAAGCGTTGTCTTATGCTCTGTGCAGCATATGGTAGCAAGGGAAAGGCAACCTGAAATTGCTCAATCCGACATGTTGCCTAAAGGATTCTGATACTTGATCTGCGTGTTGTCCAGGTAATATTGGTCTCCCCCCCTAGACTGTAAACTCCGTGAGGCAGGGATTCTGTTGGCTTTTGCTCCCAAAAAGGGCTGAGCATATGGTGAGAGCTCAATAAATATTTTTGAATGAGTGAATGAAGAAGCTCTCTCTGGGGACATTAGTATCTAATTCATAGGGCTGTTGGTAGAACTTAGCAAAAGAAGGTATGTGAGACGCTTGGTATATGGTGGGAGCACAGAGATGGCATCTGTCATAATCACCACGTCTATTAAGGCAGAAGCACTACCTGTGATGGTTTCCCTATAATTCAGCTCCCACCCCTCAGCTCAGACATTAGTTCTGGCCCAGCGGGGCAGACAGGTTCTGTGGGTCTGGCCCCCTGATCCTTCCTCAGAGGACAAAAATCAGGCCTGCCCACCAGAACAGCTCTCAGTTTTAACCTGAGCCCCAACGCCTGGATGTGAATTGGTGAAACTTGTCCCACCACCACATTCTGATTTATCCTGTCCTGTCTAGGGGTCCTTGGCCATGTCATTACCAGTGATTCCCTCCTATGGCCAGGATTTTTCTCTAGAAATCTTCATTTTTGAGAGGTTTGTGGAGGAAAAATGCACATAATAAGTAATCATTGGTCTATTTTTGCATCTTAATTAATCACAGGCATTTAACTGCCAGGGCTTCCAATCAGTGTGAGTGAGGTAAGATAATTTTAGCCCAAAGCAAGGAAACAGCATTTCAATCAGGCTGGGCAGCACCTCCTGGGTGAATGAATGGGGGACCCTCTCCCCATTCCTAACCCAGGGATTTGAAGACTCCAAATGAGAAAGTCCTGTCCCAGGGAGACCCCCTAGTAATAGCAATGCCTTACAGATCAGACCTAAGGAGGACACAAAGAACCTTCTAAGATGGGACCCAGGAGTAACCTTATAAGCATTACAATAATCCCAAGAAAATAGTTGGCAATGGTGTGAGGCAAGAGTGGGACTGACAAGGTGTACGATTGGATTCATGCAGCCTCAGGAGGAAGAATTTAAAATGTATATGTATGGGGAGGGTGGGTAATATCTTCTTGGGCATGTTGGAAGGTATACTCAACCAGTGAGGGGAACTTTGAGCTACGGACTATAAATAATAATGCCTATTAAAATCCTATCATGTATCAGGCACCCTATTTAAAATACTTGAAGCTATTCCTCAAAACCCACCTGTGAGGTTGATACCTCCCCCCCCCCCATTTTATAAATGAGGAAGTTGAGTCAGAGAAGTCTTAAGGAACTTGCCCAAGGTCATGTGGCTAGTAGGTCAAGAGCCACCTGTCTGACTCCAAACCAGCCTCCAGCCCCTGGAGACTGACTGTCCTCTGCATGAGGAATAACAGCGAGCGAGTATTGACTGCTGGTCGGAATCTCCTGGGGAGCTTTAAAAAAATATTGACGCCTGGGTCCCACCACTACAAACTTTTATTTAATGGAGCATCAGGATTTTTTAAAAGTTCCCCGTGGGGTTCTAACATGCAGCCACTGGCTTTGTGGATACCAAGCCCACCGAGGTCATTGGCTGTAAACGTTACATTACGTGGCCTGCCCAACCCCAGGATTAAGAAAAAGGCCAGAGAAGCCCAGGACACCAGCCCAGGCTCAAAGTCCAATGTCTGTAACTGGGGCTGGCCCGGAGCCAAACTGGAAACTAGGCACCACTAATGGTAACAGGATGTCAGTAACCGTGACAGGACAGTACTGTGGTCGTAATGTATTGAGCTTACAGGTGCCGGGCACGCTCTCTCCCCCAGCAACGTTGCTCACAGCAATGCTGGGAGGTAGGTACCACAGTGAATTTCTCCAGTGTGTAACTGAGGACACTGGGGCATAGGCCCGTTAAGTCCAGGGTCACTCAGCGAGGCTGGGTTGGGCTGTTGATCCCTGGCTTCTCTATGCTCTATGCTGCCTCTCCAATCCAAAACCACCTCCAACTTTGCAGCCCCTGGGCCCCCCCGGAAGTCTTGTGCCACCGACAGCCCCCAGTGTCTGATTGGCTGGGTGTCTGCTCTACACTGGAGAGGTGAGGTCGGCAATGAAGGTGGGGAAGGGGGAACCCTGTCCCCCACCCCTAATGGGTCTCACAGTCTGGTGGGGGGGGTAAGGCCAGAGAACCCGGGCTCGTAGAGCAAGCAGAGAGAGCCAGGACCTTGCGTGGTCGGGGACACATGGACACAGAGGAGTTGAGGGGGTTGGGGGTCCTTCTGACCTCCCGGCTGATGGAGGGATCCTAACCGCAGCAAGCAACCAAGACCCCTCCAACCCTCAGGGTCACATGTCAGAGGCTGGCTCCCTGGGCTCTCCTTCTGCCCCCACATAGCATCTGGACAGGGATAGAACAGCAGTCAAGACACACCTGGTTCAGGGCCAGACCTTCCAATCTGTGGACCCTGCTTGCCTTCCTATTACAGGCCCTCCCGGCAGGTTTGGGGGCGGGGGAGCCGACGGAGCCAGCCTGGCACTGCTCAGTGCCCCTCGCCCACAGCCGTCTCTGCCCCTTACCCTGTACTTCATCACCAGAGCCCAGCGTGGCTGTCGAGCCATTTCCCGAGCTCTGACTGTCATGATGAATGGAAACTCTGAGAGGGACCATGTCTCTTTGCATTTCCCCAGCAACCAACAAGGGCCTGGCACCAGGCTTCCTTGGAAACGCTCGCCAGGCTGAATTGTTCACGGCTGGCAGCGCGGCTCGGTGACTCAGCCCGTCCGGAGAGATGCCCACGTACCCAGGGCCTTCGTTCCAGTCAACGCCTATTAGCCAGCCCGGAAAGTCAGTGGTTCTTGGGCCCAGCCACGCAGGAGAGTCCGTGGGGGGCGCAGTAGGGTGGGAGGCAGGGGGCGTTCAAGTCCTGAGGCCCAGGGTGCCCCAGATCAGACAAAGCAAGGTCTCGGGGCAGAGGCCCAGGCAGCCTCTCACACAGTCCCTGCCGGGGTCCCCTGAGGGTCTTTGTGTTAGAAGACAGGACTGTTAGCTTACAATACGGCTTCCAGTCACAGGCCCCAAACCAGACAAATCTACGCCTTTGACCCATCCCAGGGGATTTTTGTTTCTTCTTTTCTTATGATTTTATTTGCACAGTAAGGTGGAGGAACTTCTGGAGGGCACCAGGGTGAGGAAGAAGCAGGCCCGGCCCCCAGGTGTACCTGGCGTGGTGAAGAGGTGGAGGGGGTGAGGCCCCAAGGGACAAGGAGGCACCTCTGTGGAGGGAGGGCCTGGCAGGGCCGGGAGGGTGGGGGCTGGGGGACTTCTTGCAGGAGGTGGAGCTCCATTCCTCTCATTCCTGAAGAATGAATTTCTGGAATTCCTGACTAGCTCAGTTGGTTGACAGTCCAGCTCCTGATCTCAGCTCAGATCTTGATTTCAGGGTTGTGAGTTCAAGCCCCCGTTGGGTCCCATGCTGGGTGTGGCGCCTACTTAAAAAAAAATGAATTTCTTTATTTTTTTAAGATTTTATTTATTTGTGAGAGAGTGCACACTAGAGTGAGCTAGAGAGAGCACAAACAGGGAGGAGAGGGAGAAGCAGACTCCCTGCTGAACAGGGAGCCCGCTGATGCAGGGCTTGATCCCAGGACCCCGGGACCACGAGCTGAGCAGACGCTTAACTGATTGAGCCACCCAGGTGCCCCAAAAGAACGAATTTCTAAGGGTAGAATTTCAAGGGTGGTAAACAGAGAGGCAAGAGGAGCTTTCACTTACTTATTTACTCATCCATCCATCCATTTACTTCCTCTAATGCACTCCTGGGGCTAATCAGCTCACCCCAGGGCAGCCTCCAAGGTCAGCTTCTCTAACCTCCCAGCCTGGCTGAAAGGACCCATGCAGGAACTCACACCAAACCCCAGGGAAAGCTGGACGTAGGACAGAGAAGGTGTGGGGGTGGCTTTTAGCCCCAGGAGAGCTCCAGAGCTCCTACTCCTAGTCCACAGATCTGACCCAACTGTTCCTGGGCCTGTGGAGCCCCAGGACCGGGAATGAAAGACCAGGATCTGAACGGCCCCCAGGGCTGGCTGAGGGGTCCTTGGGAGGCTGACCCCGGGGGCAGCAGCTGTGGCTCAGGTGACCACAGGCTCAGGAACAGGCCCTGGCTTCTGCTCTAGAAGCAGCTCTGGGGCAGACATGTGGTCTCTTAAGCGCGTTAGTCTAAGCTGAGACACCTTCCTCACAGCCCGTGTCAAGTGTCCAAGGCAACACACACTCACTCGTTCATTCGACACTCACTGTGGGCCAGGCACGGTGCTGGGCTCTGCAAGTTCGCTGTGAATGACACAAAAAGTCCCCGCTCTGGTGGAGTTTACAGACAACAAAACCATAAACACATCTGTGCAGAACCAAATCAAGTCTGTGGTGTCAGGAAGAAAGACGATGGGAGATAAGGGAAGAGAGGGTGGTTGGGGTGGAAAGGTGAGCTCTTCCTGCTCCTGCGCCGGGGAGGCCTCTGAAGAGAAGACACTGAGCAGAGGCCTGAGGGAAAGGAGTGGGACCGACAGATGGGAGGGAAGGAACCACAGATACCAGGTACCGAGGTTCTGAGGCCAGAAGGAACTTGAGTCGTGACAAGGAGGTCAGCATGGCTCCCGTGTTGGGAAGAAGAGTGTGGCTCAAATGGGGGTGCAGAGGTAGACAGGGCTGTGTCTCTGGAGCCCACAGAGCCCTGCTCTTTCTGTGTGTCTGACAGGAGGCCACAGGTTGGCTTGGGAGGTGCGAGGAGTGAGGGATTTGAAAGCTGCCAACTATTAGGAAAGCTGAGACGGGAGGATTCGATGCTGGGACAGAGGCAGGTGTGAGGAAGGAGGAGGCACGGCTGGTTCCTAGGTTTGCCTCTTGAGCTTCCAAGTCGACCGTGCTGGTGAGGGGAAGTTGAGAATTCTGCTCAGGACATGTGACGCCTGAGGTGCCCATCGAGCACCCCATGGAGGTACTGGCGTGGGGCTGGAGAGTGAGGCGGCAGAGTCTGGCTTGCAGGTGGAGCTGACAGCTGCGGGGGAGATGGGATCCCTGGGGAAACTTAGAGGGGCGGAGCAGGGAAGTGAGCCCCGAGCCCCCAGCCTCTACCCCGGAGGTCCGCAAGAGGAGGCTGAACCAGCCTGGGAGACCGAGCCAGAGGAGCCAGAGAGGAACGATGAAGCCAAGCGGGCGAGGTGTGCTGGTGAAGGCACCCGGCAGGAAAAGGGCAGGCTGACCTGTGCCCAGAGCTGCTCCCAGCTGAGAACGTTTAGACCGGCACGTTGGAGGCCGTGGGTGACCCGGACAAGAGAGCCTCAGCGGGGTCGTGGGGCCTGAGGCCTCAGAAGAGTGCGCACCGGCATGCATGGCACGGCAGGAGACCCAGAAGCAGGGCAGCCAAATCTCCTTGAGGGCATTTGCTACGCAAGCCAACAAGGAAACGGAGCCGTAGACCAGTCAGTCGGACCTGCAGGGAGGAGAAGGTGGGGGGCTGCGACGACCTTGCTGAGCGCTGTCAGCGTGCGGAAGTCGAAGGGGACTGCTCTGTTAGCCAGGAGGCTGGCAGGTCGTCCTGGACATTGGAGGGAAACGGGTAAGGAAGGGTAAATATGCAGATGACTGCGAAGGGGATGGGGGGCCTCTGCCAAAGCTCGTTCTCTCTGGCCTGAAATTTCACCTTGACTGTGTTTGGAAGTCTGACTTTCAGCAACCGAAGAGAAAGAAGCTACCTGAAGCGGCACCCCCTTATTACAGCCAAGAGCAGAGCCGAGATGGAGGCTGGTGGAGGAAGGCCCCCAAGTAAAGGGGGAGCTCTAGCTAGAGCCCTTTTACCCAAGGCTGCATAGGCCTGGGTGGGTCATAAGAGCGGGCCTGGCCGGGGCAGCACGCCCAGGAGAGCACATCCGCAAACAGTCTCCAGCCTCACAGCCCAGTGTTGCTTACTACCAGATGAGGCATTCACTTAAGAACCCATCAGCTCTGGCTGGGGGCCTGGTGACACAGAGGGATAATAGACCTCTGGCACGGAGAGGCCCTTCCTGCTGTCTCGCCATTCCCAGAGGGCTTCCTCCACCCACACCAGCGAAGTAATGAGGATGGACTTTTGCCTCTAGAAAAAGGATGTACTGGTTAGGATGCCTTCGGCCAACATAACAGTGATGATCGATGCTCAAAGTGTGGTTCCTGAACCAGCAGCAGCCACATCACCTGGGATCTTGCTAAAAATACAGAAGCTCAGACCTGCCGAATCAGCCTTACTTTAATGAATTCCCAGGTGACTCATAAGCACATAAACACTGGCTTCTGCTACTGGTTCTCAAATTTGCTACACCTTGGAATCACCAGATTTTTTAAAGTACTGATGCCTGAGTACCACCCTACCTTCTACAGCCCTCCCAGAAATGCTGATTTTACTGGTAGTGGCTGTGGCTTAGGCGTCAGGAAACTTAAAAGCTTCCCAGGTGATTCTAACATGCTAACTTAGTCACAAACTTTGAGAACCACTAACTGAAACTGTAAAGAAATTTATTTTGGGAGTTCGATTCCAGGGTGCCTCCAGGGTAGGTCCAGCAACCCTCCCCCCGCCCCATGTAACTGAGAACAAACCATTATTAGAGGGTTTTTTGATCCTTAGGCTGGTCACCTATCTCATGGTTGCAAGATGGCTGCCATAGTTCCTGGAATCATTCACCCACATGACAGGGGTCAAAAGCTGGGAATGAGGTGCAGGGCCAATGTGATGAGTCTGTTTTTTGACTTCTCTCCTTTTGTCAAGCGGGGAAAAAACGTTCTTAGATCCTTGCAGCAGATGTCCCCTTGGCTCTCATTGGTCAAAGACAGGTCACCCTTAGCTGCTGGGAGACTGGGAAAGTGAATTTTGGGGTTTTTCACTGTCCATAGCGGGAAGCGGAAAATGGAGAAGAGGGCTGGAAAGGCTCCCGGGCAGGCAGTCATCCGTGGCTGTCAAAAAATGCGCATCTGAAATACACCGCAGCAAGCTTAACACGTGAAATAACCAAGTCATTAGTTAACTCCCCCCACCCCTAAGCAAGAAGCCACTCCCCGACGACTCCCCCAACTGGGAATGTTCTCGGAAGCTTCTGGAGACCCCGCCCACTTGGCGCAGTTTATGTTTTGGTGGAAACTCTTAATATTTCCATTGTCTGACTTGAGAGTGTTGAAATTATTCATCTTAATTAAGTGTTGCCTAGGTGTTATTTTGACAGAGACTCTCACCCATTGAATTTTCTTTACCTCTTCTTTGTTTTAGAAGCCAAGAAGGAAAATGTGTTAGCGGGAGGGCAACTCTCCCACCTGCAGTATCTGGAAGAAACGACAGTCAGCTTGGCCTCAGGCTGGCCTGACTTCCCACTCAGCCGGTTTTTTAGAGACTTGAAAGCCAGCAAGAACTCCTTCTTTGCAGAAGTAGCTGCCAGGGTTCCAAGGTAAGTCGAATAACATCCCTTTCCTAAGTGGACCAGGTGCTGGTTTCACAAGTGGACGTGTATCCTCTGGACTAAACTGTGTGTTCCTAATGTGCGCAAGGAGGGTTTGTGAGGAGAGGGAGCAAGTCTAGGTTGGTGACCATGGGCAGCCTCTCAGAGGTGGTGGCATTTGAGCTGAGACTTGAATGGACATTCAACCATAAGCAAATCTGGGGAAACAGAGTTCCAGAGGAAACAACAAAGGAAAAGGCTCACGTGGGAATGAATTTGGCCATTTCTAGGAAAGGTGGAAGCCTGGGAGGTCTTTTTCTGGGATAAATTCCCACAACGGGGTGACAGGAACAAAGGTTATGATAAATTTTTACAAGATTTTATTTATTTGAGAGAAAGAGACAAAGAGCAGGGAGAGGGGCAGGAGAGGGAGAGAGAGAATCTTAAGCAGGTTCCACACCCAGCACAGAGCCCCATGCAGGGCTTGATCTCACGACCCTGAGACCATGACCCAAGAGTTGGGTGCTCAACTGACTGAGCCACCCAGGCTTCTCAGTTATAGACTGTTTTATGACTTTTGATACACACACATACATATATATGGCTGGCTTCTTTTCCAAATGTATATAGGATCATGTATCCAATTGCTAACAGTTGTTGTTCCTGAGGCGTGGGATTCAGAGGCTGACATGAGGAGAAAAGGGGCTTTGAAGTTTCCATCTTCTGCATGATTAGAATTTTGGCTATATATTTTGGTATATATCATTTGTAAAACTTAAAGTGACCTAATGTTTTAGAATATTGGTAACAAGCAGGGTGGTAGATATAGTGTTCTATTATTCTAAATATCATATATGTATTATGTGAATTCCATTATTAGTAAGAAATATTTCATAGCAAAAATTTGATTTTTAAAAAGTGTATTAATTTAGTATTAATTTATACACCACCAGGTAGCTCTAAATGTGACAGTTTCACCACATATACACAAAGATTGATGATTATTCCTTTTTAACATTTTTGCTTCTTTATTCGGGGTTAGGCTCTGATTTGCTCTGATAAGCCACTTTATACTCTGTAGCTTTCAGTTTTTTGTCAAATGAGAAGAAAGATCTGACTAACCTCTCAATTCCCTAACAGAATTGTTCAGGAAGTTAAATAGTAAATGGAAGGTACTCTGAAAATTTTTATTTTATTTTATTTTTTTAAAGATTTATTTATTTATTTCTTTATTTATTTAAGGGGGAGGGGCAGAGAGAGAGGGAAAGAGAGAGAATCTTTTTTCTTTTTAAGATTTTACTTATTTGAGGGGCGCCTGGGCGGCACAGTGGTTGAGCGTCTGCCTTCGGCTCAGGGCGTGATCCCAGCATTGTGGGATCGAGTCCCACATCAGGCTCCTCTGCTATGAGCCTGCTTCTTCCTCTCCCACTCCCCCTGCTTGTGTTCCCTCTCTCACTGGCTGTCTCTCTCTCTGTGAAAATGAATAAATAAAATCTTTAAAAAAAAAAAAAGATTTTACTTATTTGAGAGAGAGCAAGCATGAGTGGGGGGAGGGGCAGAGGGACAAGCAGACTCCCCCTTGAGCAGAGAGCCCAATGTGGGGCTTGATCCCAAGACCCTAAGATCATGAACTGAACCAAAATCAGGCCAAAATTAACAAGACAGGAAACAACAAGTGTTGGTGAGGATGTGGAGAAAGGGGAACCCTCTTACACTGTCGGTGGGAGTGCAAGCTGGTATAGCCACTCCAGAAAACAGTGTGGAGGTTCCTCAAGAAGTTAAAAATAGAGCTACCTTATGACCCAGCAATTGCACTACTAGATATTTACCCCAAAGATACAGATGTAGTGAAAAGAAGGTGTACATGCACCCCAATGTGCATAGCTGCAGTGTCCACAATAGCCAAACTGTGGAAGGAGCCAAGATGCCCTTCAACAGATGAATGGATAAAGAAGATGTTGTTCATGTATACAATGGAATGTTACTCAGCCATTAGAAAGGATAAAAACCCACCATCTGCATCGGCATGGATGGAACTGGAGGGGATCATGCTAAGTGAAATAAGTCAAGCAGAGAAAGAATTATCATATGATTTCACTCATATGTGGAATATAAGGAATAGAGCGGAGGACCACAGGGGAAGGGAGGGAAAACTGGGAAGAAATCAGAGAGGAAGACAAACTATGAGAGACTCTGGACTCTGGGGAAACAAACTGAGGGTTACAGAGGAAGGAGGTGGGGGTGGGGTAACCGGGTATTGCAGATGGCATGGGCTGTGATGAGCATTGGGTGTTACACACGACTAATATGTCGTCGAACACTGCATCTGTGTGCTGGCTAGCCGAACATACAAAAAAAAGTCGGACACCCAACCGGCCGAGCCACCCAGGCTCCCTTCTGTAGATTTTTAAATGCAATGGAATAGATTGGAGGAGGAAGGAGAATTAGGAAGGAATTTTCATCATTGGGAATGAATTCCCCCCTTTAATCACGTCTCACCAAAGCCAGCAGCTTCGCACTGCAGCCTTCCTAGACTTTCCCATTCACCCTGATCTCTCCACTCTCTTAATTCTGTCTCGAATGTTCTTAAATCTAAGGCTACACAATGTGACCCTTGGATGGTTTTGTGGACGTTGATGATGACCTCCCCCAGAGAAGGGCCCCGTGAAGGCACCGTGTCCTGATGGTGGGATCTGAGGCATTCGTGAGTAGGTAGAGAGGAGATAATTTGAGGGGAAAGGGTGGTCTTTTACACAGAGCTATGCGTGTTGGGAAGAGCTTCACATTAAGCTGTGGAAGAACCAAGTTCTAGTTTGAGTATTTCAGTGATGAGCTCTGAGCATGTCAAGTCTTTTCACCTCTCTGGTTTCAGTTTTCATGAGTTGTGGGGCAGTTTACACCTTCGTTCTGCCATTTACTACCTGTGAGTCATTAAATGTCCCTGTGGTCAACCTGCTCTATGTTCACCACTCTCCGGGCCTTCTCCCCTTCGCAGAGTGTGGAAGCCTCAGCCCTCTCGCGGTTGGGTGGGGCCATGGGACGAGTTCTGGCAAACGAAATGACAGAGGCAGCTCGCTTCCAGGCTGAGTGAACACCGCACGCCTAGTTCTCCAGGCTCTCTCCTGCCCTGCCACGGCAATTGTGGAGGAGGCTGGTGTGGACGTGGTGGGCCGAAAGGTCAAAGCAGCCCGATGGCTGAGTCACTGCCTGGAAGGCTGCAGTGTGTGTGGGAAATGCACTCCAACTCTGTAAAACCGCTGAGATTCTCGGGACTGTTCGTTACTACAGCCCAGCCCAACCTAGCCTAACGAACACACAGACTGAGCCTCAGTTTCCCCTCCTCTGGGGGAATGACACCTAGCTTACATGGCTGTGGTGAAGATTGAACAGGAGAATGGGTGTCAGATTCTGAGCTCCACGTCGGTTCACGGGAAGAGCTCACTCGGTGTGCACTTCTTGCCCTGCCCTAGCCAGATGCTCGTTCCCGGCAACGGCAGGCAAGGCCACGGGACCAGGCCTTCCTGTGGACCTCGGGGCATGACGAGGTCAGTAGGTCCTCAGGGAAGGAGGCCCACCGTCCTTGTTAAGCAGCACTTCTGAATTCTGTCTCTCTACACCTCCCGGTTCCTTCCGTGTAAACCCCAGGCAGTGATCTGGGTTGTTGAGCGACGTGGGACTGATGGCTTCTGACGTCCACCTTCCGCTAGCAACGAGCCGTGGCAGCGACACGTTCTCCCCACCACGGCCACCGGCTGCCTCCGTCTTGCTGGGAGGGGACTGCGGGGTGGGGGTGGGGAGAGAGCCTTCCTCATTGACCAGAAACTGTCCCCTGGGTGCCATGAAACAGGGAAGAAAGATTTGGAAATATGGGCACCTGGTAGGGCCTCCGTGCCTCACTTCGTCTATGCCTTGAGCCTAATAACAACAGAATAAAAATAAAGTGAAAACAAGCCTCTGAGGTGCAAGTGCCCTTTTTTTTTTAAGAGGAAAGTTTAATGAAATGGTGGTGCAAGGAGCCGAGCATGAGCTGAGAGTTCCGTGGGGAGAAACCATCCCCCCTGTGAGCGACGGCCGGCTCTGCGCGGTGGCTCTGGCTACCAGGGGGATACTTGCGGGTGCCTCAGGACAGCAATTTCTTGAATCCCACAGCGAGGGACAAGAGAGGTCAAAGCATTCTTAGGAATTTAAATCAGGGCGATGGCAGAATGTTCCAGAGCCAGTGACTCAGGATTGCTCACCTGGACACCTTCCCCACCGAAATCCACCCTCCCCCGCACACACGTCTGGTTATGGAGCAGAGGATGGGAGCAACTTGGAAATGCTTTTAGCTCAAACTTTAAAGACGCAAGAAAGTAAGTCCGTTTTCAAAGTCTGGGCCTGGCTGTGGTAGGGCCTGGTCCTACTTCAGCCACTCTCCTGACCCACAGGAGCTGTAGTCAGGCAAGTAATGAGCTATTCTAGAGAGTTCAGAAAGATGGATTCCACTGCCTGTGCTCCATCTTATGAGAAACAGATGACTCCCTGCTCTGAAATGGCGAGTGCCTCCAGGAATCTATCCTTGTCCCTTCTTTGTTCCAAAGCAAACACTTGCCTTGGCTTCTGTTCTCACGCCCAGACGTGCTCTATGGGAGTGGAGCTCCTGAGCCAAGGACCTGAGACTTGACTTTGAATGGAACTCAACAAGCCTACCCATGAGCTGTGACCACAGAGTAGTGGGACTGCCTTCATAACGAACCTTCCAGACTTACACATCCACGTAAGTGTCATTGCCTGCAACACAGTCACCTCGGTGTGCTACAGATTTGTAGCCAAGGTGTAATAATAGCAAGGTATCAACATTTACGGAGCATTTACTAAAATTTAGGCTCTGTGCTAAAAACCGTAGGGGTGTTTCTCATTTGACCCTCACAGTCCCATTACCAGATGAAAAAAACCAAGATCGAGAGAGATCAAGTCATGTGACCAGTGAGTGAGGAGGCTGGGAGTCAAACCCTGTCCCAAAGCTGTCCCCTGCAGGGTTAGAATGATGCTGAGGACTTGGAATGACTGCTGTCCGTTCAGATCTTCACTGATGGTGTGAGGATTCACCTTCACTCAGGTTTAGCCCCGGGAATCAGGAACTTTCACATTCCTTGCTATGTCGTTGAAATCTCCCCACAGGGAGGCAGGTGGACCATCATCCCAGCCCCCAGCCGTCCTCGGGACGAAGTCAGTGTCACTCAGGGAGGGTAAGGAACTTGCAGTAGGACGCAGTGCAATAACTCTTGCGAATGGACTCAATTTTTTTTTGAAACAGCCAAAAGTTATTTGGAGCCAAGTCCACTAATCTAGGTAATTCATCCAACTTGGCAAAATTAGGCATGTTCAGTATAAATTTACACAAGACTGCTCATCTTGTGGGGTTCATAGTCTGGTCATGAAGGCAATTCCAGAAGAGATGTTTCAGGAATGGTTAGAAATTTCTTTCTAGGGGCGCCTGGGTGGGGCAGTTGTTAAGCGTCTGCCTTTGGCTCAGGGCGTGATCCCGGCATTCTGGGATCGAGCCCACATCAGCCTTCTCCACTAGGAGCCTGCTTCTTCCTCTCCCACTCCCCCTGCTTGTGTTCCCTCTCTCGCTGGCTGTCTCTGTCAAATAAATAAAATCTTAAAAAAAAAAATTTCTTTCTAGTCTGAACCAAAATCTGCCTTCTTGTAATTTGCTCCTGTGGCTCCAGTTTGAATCCTGGAGCTGCAGACTTGGCCTCATCACCGGCCCTCCCCACACCCCACTCCGTCCTGACGAGCTCCGCGATCTGGTTTCGAAGCAGCGAATTTGAAAAGACGAGCGTGCACCTTAGAATCACCTGGGACCTCTCTGAGCTGCAATGTCCAGAGAGTCCCGCTTTATCCAACAGCCTAATGGATAAAAGCATAGCTGTGTTTTGAAGTTTATCAAGTGANCTGAGCCAAAGGCAGACACTTAACCGCTGTGCCACCCAGGCGCCCCTATCAAGTGACTTTCACACGGGGTTGAGAACCACTGTTAAGAGAGGAGAATTTAAACCCAGAGCAGCTCAGTTACTCCTGGCCCAAGCGTCACAGGAGCCATGCCCCAGAGCTGGGCTTCAAGCCACCGCCCAGCTGCCCCTTGCTTCCTCTGGACTTGCCCACCCTCCTTGGCCCACAGGGTTCCCTGAGCTTGGGGTCCCAGCAGGGACAACGAGGGAGGACAATCTCTGCAGCGTGCCCCATTCTGAAGGCGGTGCTTATCACCCCAACAAAGCTGGATTCCTCTTTCGGAAGGCATCTGTGTGGGATGTGCTGTCTGGAAAGCTGGGAAGCTGGGTGTAGATGATGCTCGGGTGCTCCTGGGTTCTGACTCTGCTCAGCCCCCACACGAGGATGTACCCCTAGAGACACGGATTGGGTCCAGAACCAGGAGAGGCCCCTGTTTGTGGACATTCTCTTGATTACACTGGATTGTTAGAAGTGGGTTCCTCTGGAACCATGATGTAAGCTCCATTGCAATAGGGTAAGAAATCTAACTTTCCAGTGAGATCTTACCTCCCAGGGTGGAGAGCAGGCAGGCACCCCCACACCCCCTCCAGAATTCCGAGGGCCAAAGGAAGCTTCAGAGTGATGCCATCTCTGTCACAGCCTTTCTTCTGATAAGATTGAACCTAGCCTTACAGGGATTGAGTGCAGCATCAGTCCCCGTAACCTTTAGCTGGGGACATGAGGAGGGCTGGCCTCCTGGCCCTGAGCCTGATAGGAATAACAGGCCTAAAGGAACCAAGGCAGGGATGGGCTGGGGTTGCTTCCACCGTGGCTCCTCTGGGAGTCTGCCCACTAGCCAGGCCTTGCCTCCCTGGTCCCTCTGTCTATAGCCCCTCTATTTCAGCCTCTCCAGTGGTCTTTTTTTCTTAATCCCAAAGTCTCCCAAGATGTTCTGGTCCCATCTCTCTGTGAGCTCTCTGCTCCTAACAGAAACCCCTATCTGGCCGCTCCTCCCCTTCCATTTCCCTTCCACGGCTATCCCCATTCCCTTCCCTCAAGTCAAGGACATGCTGAGAAAGGACAGGAGGGAATTTCAGGCCAAGAGCAAGGCACAGTTGTAGTGGTTACTCAAACGCCGACCATGGATTTACATGAATACAAATGAACGGCTTCCACAGACACAGAGATTTTGTGTGATAGTTTATGTTAGGGCCTGCTTGCCTGAGCCACAAGTGCCCAGGTATTTGGTCAGACATTATGCTGGGTAGTTGGTTCTGGAGGAGATTAACATTTATTTATTTATTTTAAGATTTTATTTATTTATTTGACAGAGATAGAGACAGCCAGCGAGAGAGGGAACACAAGCAGGGGGAGTGGGAGAGGAAGAAGCAGGCTCATAGCGGAGGAGCCTGATGTGGGGCTCAATCCCATAACACTGGGATCACGCCCTGAGCCGAAGGCAGACGCTTAACCGCTATGCCACCCAGGCGCCCCTGGAGCAGATCAACATTTAAATCAGTAGATGGAGTAAAGCTGATGGCTCTCCTTAATGTGGGTGGGCCGCAACCAATCAGTTGAAGGTGTGCATAGGCCAAAAAGGCTGACCCTCTGCTGAGTAAGGGAGAATTCATTCTGTCTGATGGCCTTTGAACTGGGATGTCAGCTTTTTTCCTGCCTTCGGACTTGAACTGAAACACTGGCTTTTCCTGGGTCCTGAGCCTGTTGGCCTTAACTACAGTATCAGCTCTCCTGCTTCTCAGACATTCAGACTCGGACTAGAACTGACCATCTGGCTCTCCCGAGTCTCCAGTTTACCAGTGTACCCTGCGGAGGCTGGGACTTGCCTGCCTGTATAATCAGGTGAGACAATTCCTTGTAATAAACCTCTTTCTCTCTCTGTATATCCTATGGGTCCTGTTTCTCCGGAGACCCTGACCAAGGTACCTTGCCTCACAGATATTGCTAATATTCCCATTTTATACGTGGAGAAAAGCCCCACCCCCACAGGTCTACACTGCCCTGCCCTCTCTAGCAGCACCATCTGGATCCCACTCACTCCAGCCCCACTCTCCTCCTCCTCTCCTCTCTCCATCCGGGCATCCAGCTCACCTTGTCTAGCTGGAAGCCCCACCTCCATCTCTCTGCCCGGCTGGGCCAGGCCATGCCTGGATCTAGGATCTGTGATTCTTCCCTGCTTCTTTCAGAAGCAAGTCCGTATTCCTGGGGGAGTTAAAACACACTTGCTGGCCTTCCCTGGTTCTGCAGTCACTTCCTTTTTAAACAGTTGGAAATATTTCAGTACCCACATGATTCCATTTGGTTGTCAAGCCACATCATTGTTTTGGAGAGCAGGCTATATTTCCTGGAGACTGTGCCTGGCCTCCATTTCTTTCCCCACCTCTTTACACATTCCTTTCTCACTCAGACCATCTCCTCCTGCCTGCGGATTTATTTCCAAACAGCTCAGGAAAAGGTGTTCAGCAGGCCCACACATTTGACCCCTGTGCCTTCCCAAAATCTAGGTGGCACATTAGCTTCTTCTTGGCCACAGCCTGGGTAATTTTTGTGCTACAGCAAATGTATTCTGAGTTTTAGATGGTAGAAAGAAAGGAAAGAAAGGAAGAACAAAGGAGAGGAAAGAAACCAATAGCAACACCCAACAGCCAAATTGATATGCACATTATGGTAATAATTCTGCAAGAACAGCTTGTACTTGCAGATAACTTAGCCTCTGGCCAACCAGGAACAGGGGGTACCCACAACCGCAAGCTGTATACCAACCACAAGACTATATTTGCCCAGTTTTTTTCCCAACCCTATTCAAAAACACTTCAGCACATCAATTCTCCTTCCTTCTGAGCATACAGAGAAACAGGTTGGCGAAGGGGATGGCTCAGGCGGGTGGACGGAGGCGGGAGACAATAAGATCTTTGAGGCCTGGACAGTGTTCTCTGGGAGGCCTCTCCTCAAGGCTGGAACCTGGGAGGGGGTGTCATAAGCTGTAGCACAATGAAGTTAGAGAAGGTGGAGGAAGGCTTTCCAGAAGGCAGGAGCATGAAAGAGGGATTGAAAAAAAGGCTTGTGAAGGGCGTGCCAAGAGGGCCATGAAGTAATGTTCCCAGAGCCCTCCAGCCCTCTGGTTAAAGGACCATTAAGCACGAATTATTATCCTGGCTATTATTTCTGTCTGCAATAACAGCCATGACAATGGATGCCGCAGAGGTCAACCCTGGGGCTCCTGTTGCCTAATCCATTTAGTGAGTGATGGAGGCGGAAATGAGCTGATGAAGTTTGTTGTCCATCCAGACACGTTTCAGCTGGCTGGGCCGCGCGAGGCCTGTGAGAAACTCCAGATGGAGTCCGTCTCCTCTGTGTCCCAGGCAAGGATGGCGGCTGAAATTGAACCTGAGCCCGTTCAAGGTAAGTCCTGACAGGGAGGAGGCATTCGCCCAGTTCAGGGCAGTGGCCCGCCGTGGTCACCAGAACACGCAGCTTGCCCACAGAAGAGGGGCCCTCGGCTCCCACCTCCCAAGCAGCGGCTAGACCCCCAGGAGTCTCGGCTGCCCCTTTCATCTGGAGGCATCTCAAATCCCACCAGGCACTGCAAAGACCCGCCCAGGGTCACCCAGTTAGATAGACGCTGAGCCAAGACCAGACGCTGGGGCCCTTGGCTTCTGGCCGGAGTATTTCCACCCCACCTGTCTGCAGCTCCCCTGCCCCACCGGAGGCGAGTAAGCTGCAGCCCTGAAGCCTCCAGCTGGAGATGTGGGGGTTGGGGAGCCTGACCGCCCCATTCCCTCCAGTCAGGCCTTCCAGCAAGTGCATACTGAGCACTTATGCATTTCATGCACTGCTCCATGTGGGGGATGAGGGCACGGAGTCTGGAGTCAGACCTCGGTCCTTTAATCCTTCTGAGCCTTGATTTTTTCATCTGGTAAATGGGCAACATTAACCCCTGTGCCTCACACATGAGTGCTCCATGAAAGGTGGCTGTATAAGACGAGGGCCTTGGTCTCCTAGGGCAGGCAGATCCATCAACGACCATACGCAGTACACAGGGACGCCGCGTCTGCGAGCGGAGGAAGGAGTGCTCCGCCGCTCAGCAGCCGGAGGACTGCGAGCAAGCTCCTCACCCTCTTCAGGGGGGCCTGAGTCCTCTTACCTGCGCATTGGGAGAATATAAAGAGCCCACAGAGTCAGGGTTATGGATCTGTGCTTTGGACCTGATAAATACCAAGGGCCTGGTGCTCGGGGGGCATCGAAGTAGGGGCATCGGTTTGGAGGTGAAGTCAGAGAATCTTCACAGGAGAGGTGACATTTGAATTGGGTTTTGAGCAGAGCCCTACAGGCGGAAGTTAGGCCGAACGGCCTGGACAAGGGCATGAAGATGCGGACACATGGCATATTCAGAGAAGAGCAAGCAGCTTGAAGAGCCTGAAGCAGGGAGTTGGTGGGAGAGGGGCGGACAGGGCTCTGGGGACAAGCTGTGGTGCCCGATGGAAAGAAACCTGAACTTTCGGACAACGAGGGCGACTGGAGGTTTTTGAGCTTAGGCAGGACAGGATCAAAGTGGCATTTTTAAGATCTACTTTGTTAGCACTTTATTGGCTGCTGGCTTTTAGTTTTGCCAAGAGCCATGTTGTAACAGCAATAATACAGCAGTGATAAACTCCTCAGTAACTGTCCAAACTCTATTGGTTGCAAGTGACAGAAAACCAATATCAGACTAGGTGTGCTGGTTTTCAGATATGTCCACAAATTCTTTGATCTTCCTTCCTTCCTTCGAGGCCCGATTCCCCTCCCCTTGAGTGTAGGCCTAAGGTCCTAAATCACTTCTAACAAACGGAGTGAGTGGGAGTGACAGCGTGCACTCAGAGACTAACTCAAAAGGCACTGCTCACTTGCTCTCTTGGATAGTTCATCCCCGGGNCCCCCCGGGGGGGGGGGGGGCGTCAGCTGCCATGTTGTGAGGACATGCAATCAGCCTCTGGAGAGCCCACGGGACAGGGAGCTGAGGGCTCCCACGGCCAGCCACGCGGCCAGCCACTGGGAAAGCACGTCCCTCAGGCCCAGTCAGGCCTTCAGAGTCCTTGCTAATACCCAGACTGAAATCCTCAGAGAGACTCTGAGCCAGAACCACTCAGCTAAGCACACTCCCGAATCCCTGACCTACAGAAAGTGTGAGACGAGAGATGTTCTTTTCAGTCTCCGCATCTTGCGGTAACTGTGCAGCCATGGGTAACTAACACCTCAGCTTATGCAACAAAACAGGCAATTAATTGGTGCACATCGACTGAGACGTCCTGAAGTAGGTACCACTTGATGCAGGGGATCACAATCCAAATATGTCTCCAGGATTCAATTTCCTTGCAGCCCCTAGATCTGTCTTCCTCTGCATTGGCTCTTTTCTCCGGTTCCGTGTGGTGGCTCCTGAAAGCTCGAGGCTCCTCTCATCTTTACAGCTAAGATCTCCAGGGGAAGAGACTGTGTGTCTCTCTCCCAAGAGTGTGTCATTGATTCTGATTGGGTCCCCTGCCCATTCCTAAACCAATTGTTGGACTCTGATTGGCCAGGCCCATAATTTGCCCAGCCCAGGGAGGGGGTGGTTAGGGGTGGGGTCACCCTACCCTGGGGCAGGATGTGGCCTGGGGCAAGGGAGGTGCCTCCCTAGAGGAAAGTCACCCGTGCAGTTGCCAGGAGGGGAAATGGTTGCTGGGCAGTGAAACAATGGGTATCTATTATACCCACATTTGCATTGTATTTTCCGTGCATGTGTGTGTGTGTGTGTGTGTGTGTGTGTGTGTGTGTGTGTCTGCTTTGAGTTATTCCACAAAGGCTACCTGACCTCCTGGGGGCTGTTCCTCAAATGCTTTAGCTTCCTCCATCTCATTCAGGACTTAGATGTTACCTACTCAATGAAACTTCCCCTGAACCTATGCCAGTTTAAAAATGTAACCTCCCTCTACTTCTCCACTGAGATATTGTAATTTTTTAAGTGTTTTTGTTTGTTTGTTTTGTTTTGCTTCGTTTTGTTTTTTAAGTAATCTCTACACCCAGTGTGGGGCTTGAACTCACGACCCCGAGATCAAGAGTCATGTGCCCTTCTGACTGAGCCAGCCAGGTCCCCTGGTATTGCGATTTATAATAAGAAATAAATATTTGGTTTTTGTGCCCATTTCTGGCACCAAGTTCCTAAAACCCTTGCAATTTCCTATGGAATAAGAGCAACCAAGGTGCTCTTATTGAACCCCTTTCCACAACACCTGAGTTTATGTCAATGAGGTGATTTTTGGAAAGTGCTGGGTGGCGCTGGTTGCCAGGGGAGCCAACCATGTGATGGAGGGTTAGAACCTTCAGTCCCATCCCCCTGACCTTTAGGAGAGAGAGGGATCAGAGGCTGGATCAATTGCTAGTGGGCAGTGATTTAATCCGTCATGCCTATGCAATGAATCCCCTGTAAAAACCCATAAAAGGATGGGGTTTGGCAAGCTTCTGGGTTGGTGAACATGTGGAGAACCCAGGAGAATGGCACCCTGTCCCCATAGGCATCTCTTCCATCTGGCTGTTCCTGAATAATACCCTTTTCTAATAAACCACTCATCTAGTAAGTAAAGCACGTCTCTGAGATTGTTGAGCCTCTCTGGCAAATTAATCGAATCCACGGAGGGGGCTGTGGGGACCTGGGATCTATAGCCAGTCCATCCAAAGTAGAGGGGACATCCTGGACTTGGGATTAGCATCTGAAATCTTGCAGGTGTGGGTACCTAGCCAGTGGGGCCTGATGCCAGCACCGGGTAGACAGGGTTGGAATGGAGGCGAATTGTCGGGCATCCCGTTGGTGTGAGGGAATTGCTTGGTGACGTTGGAAAACCCACATTATCCGATGCCCATACGCTGTTCCCTTCCCTGCTTTGTTTTTTTCCTTAATACTATCACACTATTTTCCTAATTTATCTTATTATCAGTCTCCCCACTGGAATGTCAGCTCCACAAGGCAGGGATTTTTGTCCATTTTGGTCACTGCTATACCCTGTGTGTCTAGAACAATAGTAGGTACTCAATAAATAATGATAGGATTTACATCCGGGGATGTACTGTATGGTGACTAACATAATATAATAAAAAAATCATTTAAAAAATAAAAAATAAAAAAATAAAAGGTGATAGTAAGAAATCTAAAAAAAATAATGATAGGATGAACGAATGAATGTTCACAGTCATCCTGTGAAGTGGGTAGAAGCAACGTGATCCTCCTTCTCTCTCTCTCTTTTTTTTAAAGATTTATTTATTTATTTGAGAGAGAACTTCTGCGTGGGTGGGGGTGGGGGTTGCACGGAGGGAAGAATCTCAAGCAGACTCCCTGCTGAGCGTGGAGCCCAAGGTGGGGATCCATCGCTCCAGCCCTGAGATCATGACCTGAGCTGAAATCAAGGGTCGGACACTTAATTGAGCCACCTAGGCGCCCTGGTGATAATCCTTCTTTTATATATAAGGACACTGAAACTTTTTTTAGATTAAAAATTTTTTTTCGGGGTGCCTTTGTGGCTCAGTAGGTTAAGTGTCTGCCTTCGGCTCAGGTCATGATGTCCTGGGATGGAGCCCTGCGTCGGGCTCTCTGCTCAGCGGAGAGCCTGCTTCTCCCTCTCCCTCTCCCTCTGCTGCTCCCCCTGCTTGTGTTCTCTCTGTCAAATAAATAAAATCTTTTAAAAAAATTGTTTTTTCTAAGTAAACTCTACCCCCAACGTGGGGCTCAAACTCCTGATCCTGAGATCAAGGGTAGTATGCTCTACCGACTGAGGCTGAAAAGGCACCCAAAAATTTAAAAAAAAATTTTAACTGATGTGTAATTTACATATAACGTTATATTAGGTTCAGGTATACGACATAACGGCTCGACAATTTCAGACGTTACTATGTACTCAGCATGATAGCAGAGCTACCATCTGTCACCACACGAAGTTATTACGGTATTACTGCCTATATTCCCTATGCTGGACTTTTCATCCCTGTGATTTATTTATTTTGTAATGGGAAGTGCGTACCCCTTCCTCCCCTTCACCTATTTTGCCCATCCCCCACCCCAGGCTATTGAAGCTTGAGAGAAAGATCCTCTTGGCAAAAAGATTAAAAAGAACTTAAAAAAAAAAACACCAAAAACCCAAACCTTTAATTGTTGAGTGCTAATGAGAACCCAGCAGAGGGGAACTTAACGCATTACAGTGTGTTCCCACCAAGCGAAGGTTAAATGGTGCCCTGATGCTGTGGTTCAGACTGAGAAAGTAGTAGGAGAACTGAGTCATCGCCTGGCACGTGGTGATGCCGGCGGCCACCTGCTCGATCACAGCGCGGCAGTCACGCTGGGCCTGGCAGATTCATTTCAGCCAATAGCAACAGTCACATTCAAATTAACGTGGCTACTTTGAGTCTTAGTGGTTTTACAGTTTCTTGTAGACAGGAATTCGTAAGCTTGTTTTGATTTTAATTGTAAACCTAAAACCTTAGGAAGTTTGTACCGAGTTTTATGTTCGTAAACATTTGAGAAACATTAAAACAAAAATTAAGTAACTTTGTGAGAATTTGTATCCTTTATAGAGGGCCTGGTTTATTATTGAAGATTGAGAAGCACGGTTTCAGAAGACCCAAACCCTCTTGTCATTGGTGGCTGAGAGAAGCAGCCTGGGAAGGATCTTCTTAGGACAGGGCTCAGGGCTTAAGGACCATCAAGCCCTTTTATGGTGCAGGTGAATAAACTGAAGCAGGGACAGGTCCCCTGATCCCAAAGGTCTTTCTCTGAAGTCATCCTGCCAGCCAGAGAAGGATGCCTGTCCTCCAGAAGATATCTTTATTTTTTTCTTTAATAGTTTATTTAAATAGTGACATAGGGCTCAAACTCATGACCCGGAGATCAAGAGTCGCATGGTCCTCTGACTGAGCCAGCCAGGTGCCCCCCCCCCCACCGAAGATGAAGATATTCTATCACTTCTAGGAAGTGCCCCAGGCAGGCCTCTGGGCTTGAGCTTCTGAAGACCAGCGGGACCCAGCTGCTAAGAGGGGGAAGCTGAGGTTAATTGGGCTCCCCTGCAACTCATTCCCCGGCCTGCAGTCTGCCTGTCAGCTCCTGAAGCGGGGCAGCGGAGTGTCTTACTCACCAGGAATTTCCCAGCTGTGATTTGGGTGTTTCGCTCTAGTATTTGCTGGGAAACGGAGATAGCCGGGAGAGCTCGCAGGCCTCCTCGGAGGACTCAGGTTGGGCAGCTATCAGGCATGACTATCTCTTGCACACGGAGCTGACCTCAGGGTAACTGTCTGAGCTGGAGATTTCAGAGGGCCTTGCTTGGATGTGACCCCTGGAATTTGGGGTAGAGATATATGCAAAAAGATGAAAAAGAGGGCACCAGAGAGGCCAGATGTTCCATCACCTGACACCCAAGGCCGGAGAACTGGGCAGAACTTGGGAACCAAAAAAACTTCTGCCCGCTCCAGGCCAGTCCCTTACCAGAGACACTGCAAGAGGGAAACTGACTGTGTTCTCTCCTCCCCTGAGCAGCCTGTGGTGGGAGGGGCAGGAACTGGCCTAGAGGCAAACAACCTTTCACTGGTGGTGAAGACATGGGCCTGGTGAGGGCTGGGAGCTGCTGGCTGAGGCATGGGAGCAAGATGGCCAAGTCGATGTCTCCAGCACTGGCTTCTTGGGTGGTCAGAAGACCTAGGAAATGCTTACATGGACTATGTCAAGGACTAGCCTTCCAGGGCCTCCCACAGCTTGATGAGAGAAACTGAGGCACAGAGATAGAATGTGCCTAATGCCATTTTTCATTCAGCAAAGACTGAACTGGACCACCTACGGTGTTCCACGCCCTGTGTTAGGCTGTGTGGGAGAAAGATGAGGGATGAAACCAGACAGGGACAGTAGGAAAGAAAATGTGGACAAAGGAACACAATAAAGAAGAGGGACTTATCGCAGTCATCAATGGTGCCTATGGGAGTTCAGGCGAAGAAGTGGTCATGAATTCGATTGCAACTGTGACTGGCAACCAAACTAAGGTCTCTGATCAACTGAGCAAGAGACCCAAGAAACCATGGTGATTTTCCCTCCCTCCTTTCAGCCTTCTACAGATCCCCAGTGCCCTTAGCTCTCCTAGGAAGAGCCGAGAGGAAGCCTATTACCATTAGGGGGGAGGGTTAAAGATTCAGGACATGGTGAAGAAAATCCCCAGCTCTTTGGGCTGGGAGATCCATGGTACTTTTAGTTTCCAGAATCTTGCCGCTTCTACTTTTTCCGTGTTTCCCCACGGGGACTCACAAGGCCAGTGACACATAGTAGCGAAAGAAAAAGGAACTTCTGAGCATCTAAGTGGTCTGCTGCATGCCAGGCACAGAGCTGCCACTCTACATTCTTGATGCCACCTCATGTGGCAGTCCAGTTTGTTCCCAGTCTCTCAGCCTGTGCCTGTCAGTTAAGTATCTGTTAGATGATGAATCTAGGGGAGAAAGCCCATTGTTTAGTCCCAGCTGGACAAGAAGGTTTGGGAGGAATTGGGCTCTTCTGTGTGTCTCCTAGTATCCTGCCTGGCACAGCGTGGGTACCAGTAAATACTCCCAGAAGTCATAGACATGAGAATTCCTCCTTCTTTCTAAGGCAACTGGCTTAGCTACTCCAGAGCAAGGTTCTTTCACTAGCAAGGCACCTACGGCTTTCTGGGAGACTCAGTACCAGCTGGACTGGGGCAGAAACAGCTGGCTGCGGGGCTGGTGGTGGATGGGGCTAGTCTCAGGGCCTGCTACTGCTGAGTCAGGACCTTTCCCTTCCTCGAGCAGCTCCAGAGAAAGGCCTGACTGGGGCCTGAAGGGACATCGATGCTGTCTTCCCTGCCTTGACTTGAGCAGACTTCTTGAGCCCCCTTTCCTGCCCCCCCCCGCCTGTAGAATGGCAAGAACTCTGCCCACAGTCTTGGTTCCTTTGTAGTTGCACCCAGAGAAACGCAAAGGATGAATGGAAAAGGGGCATCGGAGAATGAGCCTCTGGAAGGAGAGGAGTCAGGACTGCTTCCCAGATGAATCCTACCATTTTCTTTCATGACCTTACCTCACTCCATTTTGGCTGCCCACATGACTCCAGGGATTTTGTTGTGTTTTTAAAGAGCTATTTTCTCTTAAACTTTTAATTGAAAAGTCATATGAAATGGACATGTTGCGGCTTCCCACCAAAACAAGCCCAAACAAAACAGCTCCCGAGACGGTGCAAAGAGCTTCCCCAAACAATCATTCATGGACTACTTATTAAGCATCTACTATCTATTCTAAGAGGGACATGACCACTCTTGCATCTTTATCTAGCACGGTGCTGGGCATAGAGTAGTTGCTTGCTAAATATCGAATAAATTACATTTGGGGAAATTGATATCATATGTATGTCATTGTCCCTTATCTCAAGCCCCATGTCGGGTGCCCCTCAAGCAGCTAATACATTAAGAATCAATTGCTATTAAAATGAATGGCAGTGGGAATGGAAGTTTTTTATTCAAAAGGTTGGTAAGACTATGGCAAGATTAAACCCATAAAAAGAGACCACTCCTCACCCACTGTAATGGCTGAAATTTAGAAAAAAAAAATTGACAACATCTGGTGGTAGAAGGATGTGGAGCAACTGGATTTCTCACACCTGCTGCTGGAGAGTCAGTTGTTACAGCCAATTTGAAAAGCGTTTGGCAATATCTACTAAAAGGAAACACAGACCCACCCTATGACTGGATGATTCCATTCCTAGGTATATTCCCAAGAGGAACGAATGCGTATGTTCACCGAAATGCACATAAAAATGTTCATGTCAGGGATGCCTGGGTGGCTCAGTCAGTTAAGCATCTGACTCCTGATCTCAACTCAGGTCTTGATCTTGGGGTTGTGAGTTGAAGCCCCGACCTGGGCTCCATGCTGGGTGTGGAGCCTACTTAAAATAAATAAATAAATAAATAGTGTTCATGGCAGCTTTATTCATAGTGGCTCCAAACTGGAAACAAGGCAAGTACCCATGAACAAGAGAGTGGATACATCACTCAGCACATACTCACACAATGAAATAGCACACAGCGAAAACAGAAAAACAAAGACAAATTAACTACTGATACAAGCCATAACAGAAGCAAATCTCATAGACATTAAATTGAGTGAAAATTCCAGAAACCAAAGTGTATATACTGTGTGATTCCATTTATATAAAGTTCAAAAACAAGAAAGAACAATTATTGGCAGTAGGAAGTCAGAATATTGGTTTCCTATGTTGATTGTGAGTGAAGACTGGGAAGGGGCATGAGAAACCTGAGGTGCTGAAAATGGTTGATGCTGGTGTGGGTGGTAGTTTCATGGGAGTAAACCCAGGAGAAATGTCACTGAGCTGTATGCTGAACATCAGCACCCTTGGGGAAGGTGTTTTACTGTATGTTATACCCCATTTTAAAAAATTTTTATTTTTTTAAGGAATCTCAGTATCCCTAAAAAATTAACCTGTTTAGTAATTCTGTTCTCTCTATAGAAGGCGGTATTATATGGGACTAGTATCCCCAGTGCGATGGCCACTAGCGAGTCCTGGATGGAAAGACTGGTCAATTCATCACCTTCGGTCCATCCATCGGGGTCTCCTCCCTATTGAGAATACTAAGATCATCAGTAATTGCTTCAACCCACTCCCTTACCCCCTTCCCATTCACTTATGGACACCCAGGCCCATCCTGGGAACCCCTCCCCCCTCTCAGAACACCAGGGCCTTTCCTTTGTTTTTTTTTTTTTTAAGATTTTATTTTTAAATAATCTGTCTATCCAACAAAGGGCTTAAACTCACACCCCCAAGATCAAAAGTCACATGCCCTACTGACCGAGCCAGCCAGGTACCCCTCTTTCCTCTTTTTATTAGCCTGCCCTTTAGCCTGTGTCCTTGAATCCACATGGTACTGTCTCCTCAAGAACTGTGCCATCTCTCACTTATCTCTGGCTTGCCTTTTCAATTCTTTCCTCTCAACTGAATCCTTCCTTTCAGGCTAAATTTCTCCTATTCAAAAAAAAAAAAATTCCTTTTGGATCTCCTCTAGGAATGCCCTATATATATATTTTTTCCCTTCTATCCCTTCTTTTTTTTTTTAAGATTTATTTATTTATTTATTTATTTATTTATTAGACAGAGACAGCCAGCAAGAGAGGGAACACAAGCAGGGGGAGTGGGAGAGGAAGAAGCAGGCTCCTAGCGGAGGAGCCCGATATGGGGCTCGATCCCAGAACGCTGGGATCATGCCCTGAGCCGAAGGCAGACACTTAATGACTGCGCCACCCAGGCACCCCTCCCTTCTATCCCTTCTATATTCACTGTTGTCCTTTATTCACTGCCTAGTGTCTCTTAATTCACAGCTTGGCCACACTACTAAAATTCCACAGGCAAAGGACACTAGTGAATTTTCAATGATCACATGCAAGAATACCATGAGGCCTTATTTTCCGGATACATCTGATACTGCTGACTCCCCTCACTTTGAAACTTCGTATCTTTGACTTTCACGATGCCACGTGGTCCAGGCTTTGTGTGTTCCTGCTGATTTCTTCCTCTCTGTCTCCTTCAGGGGATCTCATTCTTCACACTCCCTTCTAAGTGCTGCTTCTCCAGGTTCCACCCTTGGTCCCCTTTCCAGCATCACTTAGGCATCCTTCGTGGGTGGTCTCATGGTTGTCAATACCATCTGTATACTGTTGACTCCCAGACCTGTTTCCCCTGAGTTCAGGGCCATGAGGTCAACTGATGGCTGGTAGAGTCTGAACATTCTCAGAGCACTTCAAGTTCAATGTGTTCAAACTCAATCCAGGATTCTACTCCCAAATCTGAAATTCTTTATCTCAATTGGCTGTACTGCTGCCATTCACCAGATCATCCTGACTAGAAACCAATAGTGAAGGCAGGGGTTCTCAACGCTGGTGGTATTGCTCTCTTGGGCTGGATCATTCTTTGCTGTGTGGAGACTGTCCCTCCCACTTGCAGATGTGGGCCTCTCTGGCCTCTCTCAACTCCATGCCAGTAGTGACCCACCAGTTGTGACAACTAAAAAATGTCTCCAGTCATTGCCAAATATCCCCTGGGGGAGAGGGTGTCAAACTATCCCAGGGTGGAGAAACACTGGGTCCAAAGCATGGGTTTAGGACTCACATATCCCGTGCAACCGTTTACTAGTTAGCCACCTTCCCGAGCCTTAGCTGGTTGTCCCTGTAAGGTAGAGACGGTTCTCATTGCATAGGTAGGGCTTCCCTAAATCATACAGATGAAGTGCATGGTCTGTCCCATATGGGCATTGGGCGAGAGGAGCAATGACTCCTCCCTGTCCTACATTGAAACTCTGAGCCCTCTCAGTTTTGTATTGTTTCTTGTCTAACCACTCTTCTCTGTTTGCGATAGCCTGAACGTTCATGTTCCGCAAAAATTCCTATGTTGCAGGCCTACCCCCCAGCGTGATGGTATTAGGAGGGTGAGGAGGTCATGAGGGCAGACAGAGCCCCTTGCACCATGTGAGGACGCAGAAGACGGCTTCTAGCAACCGGACCGCAGGGCTCTCACCGCACCGAATCTAACCTTGGACTTCCCAGCCTCTGGAACTGTGAGAAGTCAGCCACCCGATCGACAGTACTGTGTGCCAGGGGCCCAGATGGACCAAGACACCATTCCTACCTGGATTATCGCGACTGCTCTGCACCCGGCTCTCAGCTCCTGCACAGCCTGGGTCCCCTCAGATCCGCACTTCCCACGGCGCACAAGGCCTCAGGCCTTTGCGGTCTGGCTGCTGCCCACCTCCGCGGCCCCATCTCTTGCCTCTCCTGGCCTTGAATTTCTCGTCTAGCCACGCTGAAATGTTAGGCATTCCTTTTATACCAGGCAGTTTCCTGCCCCCATGTACTTACACTGATCCTTCTGCCTGGAACAGCCTCCCACACTCTGCATCTGGCTGACTCTTGTTTTCAAGGCTCACTTGAATTTCACCTACTCCAAAAAGTTATACCTGGAGCCTCCTCTCCGTGGCTGGGCTCAGGGGTCAGAGTGCTCCCCACCGGAGCTGTCTCCTTGCGCTATATTTTTGTTTCTGCATCTGTCTCTGCCGGGCTGCATGGGGAAGAAATTGTGTCTTTTCATCTCTGTATACATAACATCTAGCACGTCCCCTGACAGGCAGACGGGGCTCAGCAAGTATTTATTGAGTGAACGAATGGCCGCGGCACTGTATTACCCTCTATGTTAGGTTTAGAGCCATAGTTTAGAAATGGTTATAAAATAGTCCATAAATCTGCTCTCTCTGGCTCAGAGGCAGTGCTTCCTCAGCCAGGGGCTTGTGGCGCGCAGGGCACTGACGGTAGCACTTGCATCAATGTGAGGTTGACTAATGATGCAGGGAGCGACACCAGATATCTGCTTACAACAGCATCCGTTCCAGAGAGTCGGGGCACTTTCTTCACCTTTTACATCTGTAGCCCTTCCTGGCAATGCACTCTTTTTCTCACTCCTTCACCTGCCTCCCGGTTGACAAGCTGGAGTTTCTGCAATTGGCTCACCAACCCTCGGGGCACAAAGATAAAAGCACTCCTGGGTGCACGACCTGTCCGGAAGGCTGTTCTTCAGTCCCGAACCCCCTAGAGGAGCCCACCAGGAGGTCAGGCCTGCCTTTTCCCAGTATCTGTCATAGCTAGGCAGTGTATTTCCACTCTCCTTACTAGGCCTAGGGAAGGAAGCCCAGGCAGGCACCTAGAAGTCAGAGGTGTTTGGCCAATCTTGCCCTCCTTCCTCCTCCAGTAACAATAAGGCTTTGTCTGTCAGGCCTGAGGTTACAGGCTCAGCCTTGGAGTCCTGAAAACCTGTTACATGCCTTTTCCAACTCAACTCTTTGAGCCTCCATTTACCCATCTGTCAGGTGTGTATGCTGGGGGCGGGGCGTGGAGTAGGTAGACCACTCAGGGCTCTCCCTCCCAGTTTTCAGGGTGCTGCTGGCACTTGTAACAGGGTAGAACCCGCCTGCCCGCCTGCGGGGACCTGCAGGGGATCCCGGGAAGCCGGGCGACGTAGGCGCCAGCGGGAAGCCCCTGTGGCGAGGCGGGAAAGCTCTGTGGCCCCAGAACGCCGTTCGCCTGCCAGACACCCGGCTCTCAGAGGGCAGGGGTCGGCTGGGCTGCGACGGGCGGGGGCGGGCGGGATGGAGTCAGGAAATTCCCAGGAAATTCCTTTCCATTCCGGCATTCCCTGCCCCCTTTCCTTGGGTGCTGACTTCTCCGGACCTACGAAGGAGAAATGAAATGCTTTCCGGGTTTGCTTGTGTCCCTTCTCCAGCCCCTGGCCCCCCGGGGTTTGGAGCGCATGGGGGGCGCAGTCAGGCCGGCGCGCCCGAGTTCGCCGCCTTCCCGCGGGCGGGAAGCGTATCCAGTCCCCGGCGGCGACTGGGGCTCCGGGGCGCGCTGCCGCTCGGTCCCAGGGCTCGGGGAGGCGTCCCCCGGCTTCGGTCCCTTTCAGCTTAAGCTGGTGTCACATGAGCGGCGGGGGAGTGGGAACCCAGGGAGTGGGCGGGGGCGTGCGCGCCGGGAGGGGGCCGCCCAGTCCACCTATATGCGCCGCGGCCCGGCTGACGGATGCCAGGAATTCCCAATGAAAGGCGACGGGGGGAAGTTTGGGCAACTCGGCCTGGCCAATGGAGAACCTCGGGAGGGCTCTGCCCCTTCCCCCGCCCCCGCCCGCCTCGGCTCCCGCAGCGCGAGTGTGTCCGCCTCGCTCACTGTGCGTGGAGATTAGGTCCCAGGCAGGCAGTCCGCGAGCTCCAGCCGCCGCCCCCTCCAGCAGCAGCTATCGCGAGCAGCGCCGCGGCGGAACCGGGCGCAGGGAAGCGAGCCCGGCCCCGCTAACCCAGCCCAGCCCAGCCCGGCCCGACTCCCTCCCCACGCCGGGGCAGGAGCAGCAGCAGCCGCAGCCGCCGGGAGAGAAGGTGGAGGAAGAAATCCAGCTCGTAGCACGCGCGCACCATCATGGACCATTATGATTCCCAGCAAACCAACGACTACATGCAGCCGGAAGAGGACTGGGATCGGGACCTGCTCCTGGACCCGGCATGGGAGAAGCAGCAGAGAAAGGTCAGCAGCCTCCCCAGCCCGCCGCAGCCCCCCTGCCGGAGCAGCTCCGCCCGCCGCGCTCCCGGCTCGGAAAGGGCTCCAGGCTCGCACGAGCGGGGGCGGGGGATGCGCGGCCGCTGCGAGGTGGGGTGTTGGGTTACAGGCGCGGGCGAAAGGGGGAGAGCCCCTTTCCCAGAGCCCGCGAACGCCGAGCCCGAGCGCGGGGAGGTGGGGCCGCTGGCGGGCAGGTCGCCTTGGTGTCCGCGATTCAGGCCACCCGGCCTCAGCCGCACGGTCCCCGCGTGGGCAGGGGGTGGGAGGCGGTGCTTGGAAGGCTCGGCTGAGCCGCTGGCGCGGTGGCTGCCTGCTCCGGATCGATTTTCCCTTCCCTTCCCCGCCCCCTGGCCGCCTCTCCCTACGGCGTGCGGTGGCAGCGCGCTTCCTGGGTCGCCCTGGGCTTGGTACCTGCGGGGGGCGAGCAGTGCGGGACCCTGCACCTTCCAACCCCAACCCGCAGGCCGGGGGGAAAGCGGACGCCGCGGGGATTGGCAGCACCTTCGGGTCTGCCTGTAGGTGGACTTGCTGGAGTGGGGCTGGAGCCGGTTCCCCAGCCGGCCCTGTGGGGGCGGGGTCAGGACGGCAAACCGTTTTATTGCTTAACTCGGGCGGGCGGAGATGGGTTTGCGTCTGCGTCCTGCCCCTCCAACACCCGCTTATTCCGGGGAGAAGAATTTGGGCAACTTGATCTGAGCTGAAGGGCTCCAGGACAAGAGATTGTTTACTGGGATATTTGGGTCAGTCATTGGGGAATCCCTGCTTAGCCACCGTCCCCAGGCGTCCCAGACGAGGTGTGCCGGGTGCGCACCCCGCCACCCGGGCTGGCTCGGAGCTGGCGGTGGGACCCGGGCATAGTGGCCGGTGGCAGGAAGAGGTCAGAAACCACTCTTGTGGGGAGGGAGGGGAGGGCGCCCCAACCCTGCCTCTGCTTCCTGCCTGCATCCGGTCCCTCCTCTTCATCTCCCCCCCACCCCCCGCTGATCTGGGAATGGGGGGGGACAGGATGGCGCGTCCCTTTGGATAGTGCGGTTAGGGCTGGGCTTGAGGGAGAACGCTCATTTCCAAAAATGGTAACATTCATTCCCTTTTTTAAACTTAAAAGGGGGGGAGTTTAGGGAGCCGACTGAAGTTTTTTTTCAGCCAAAGGCATCCTGTATTAGCTCACTCAGGAATCCTAAGCCCTGAATCGCGCCCTTTTACTCACTTCATCAGACAAGCAGAGGTAATTTAAAACACACGCACAAAGGGCTTCCTCAAAGCCCAGCGACCTGAGACTCAGGCCCGGGCTTCTGCTGGACCCGGCCCTAGGGCTTGGAGCTGACTTACTTGCAGTGTGACAGTTCCTTAAACATCCCTCCCCCACTTCCTGTTGCCCACCCCCCTGGGGGGGACCTGGGGGAGAGGCTGTGACAGTCCCTCACTCACCAGGCTTATTTCCTGGGACAATTAGGCTGTTGGTGGAGCTGAGAATGGAGTGGGTAATTTGGAGATTATCGAGGGGTCAAGGGGGGGTGCTTTTTTAAATTCAGGGTGAGGCCTTCTTGAGACTAGATTTTAAATTGGATAGGAGGGGATGACATTGGGCGGTGGATGTCTTGGGATCTTCCATGGGGAGCAGAGGAGACACGGAGCACCTACTATATGCCTAGTTGGGGCAGGAGTGACAGGACTGTGGGATGAAGTTCCTGGGAGGGCAGAAGTCTCTTCTCCTCGGTGTGGGTCACTGGACCTGCATATAGTATTGTGTCTTATCAAACGAATGAATGAATATATTAAATATAGTTGGGGACAAAAATTATATTGTCTCTGTCTCTTTCTCTGTGTGTATATATACGTATGTAGACTCATAAAACTCTGCCGTGGGTGGCGGTGGGTGTGTCCCAGGCCACTGCGTAGCCAGGTGGGAGCAGGGTCATCTGGGAAATCTGGCGGTCTAGGGGGTAAACTCAGCGTGCGGGAACTGGCATTGGTGGATGTGAGCCTAGCACACTAGAGGTTGAGGAAATGAGGGGCAGAGGGAGAAGTAACAGGTCCAGAGTCCTAAATGGTGCAGGGGGCGGGGGGGGGGGTTTGAATGCAGCCACGTTAGGGGCAGGAAGGTTCCCCTCACTTGTCCCTGGGTGGTAAGGAAGGCAGGAAAGTTGGGCTTGGCATCCAGAGGCTGTCAGGATCTCTGGACCAAGGGGAGCCAACCTGTGCTTTGGTGGGGTTGATGGAGGGGGTGGGGGCATGGCCCAAGCTCTGGGCCTGACTTTGAAAATCCAAGGGTTGTTTTTTTTTTTTTTTTTTTCTGCCGTTCATTCCCTTACCTTGCATGGGCCTGTTTTCTTGTCTGAAAATTTCACCGAGTTCTCAGTGGGGTGGTGGGGATATGAGGAAGTGGTGTTACATGGGAGATCAGACCTAAAGTAACTTCTTTTTTAAAGAGTTATTTATTTGAAAGAGCGTGCACAAGTGGGAGGGGCAGAGGTCGAGGGAGAGAGCATCTCAGGCTGACTCCATGCTGAGCACCGAGCCCAACAGGGGCCCTGTCTCATGACACTGAGCTCACGACCTGAGCCCAAACCAAGAGTTGGATGCTTCCCCGACTGTGCCACCCCTGACGCCCCAACCTGGGTGTTGCTTTTGACAGCCTCTCTGCTGAGCGTGGGAGGTGAAGGCTGAGGGTGATCAGAGCAGGCTAGTGGACAGAGGGGGCTGGCCATTCCGATGCAGGAGGCTGAGTGTCTGTGGGTGGTTGGGGGGGTGGTGGGAGGACACAGTGCAGTGGGACACAAGGGCCTCTGGGTGGGAGGCAGAAGGCCCTGTTTTTAGCTGTGGTGCAGTCACAATTTGAGAGACTTCGGGCAAGTCCATTTCATTTCTCTGAGCTTTTATGAGAGTATTCAACAGATGCTTTTTGAGCACTGACTCTGGCCGGCCCAATTCCAAGGGCTGGGGCTGGAGCCCTGAATGCTAGAGACAGGTGCTTCCAATCCGTTTCCTCCTCTGTAAATGGGCTGCATTCCTGTCCTGCCCTGCCCTGCCCTGCCCTGCCCTACCGATCCCTCCGGGCTCTGACAGGCCTCGGATGAAATGATGTGGTAGGAAGTACTTCCCTGGTGACGGGTTAGGCCTAGGCAGCTGCAGGTAGAAATCCGTGCAGGCAGGAGGCATGACTCAAGAAACCCGCATCGGTGGGCTGTGGCTTGTCCTGTCTTCAAAGAATGCTTCCATGCGGAGTTCACGGGGCTGGACCCCCTGCCTCCGGACACAAAATGCGGTGGCTTGGGAGTTTGCTGGCCTGTGAGGCTGAGCTCTCAAGCCGCCTTTTTGAAGGGAGCAGGTCTGAATGCCCATCTTTGCAGGATGACGGGAGCCCCTGGTTTATTCCCTCACGTGCATCTCTGCACACCCTCCTGTGTGTGCCCCCGGACACCAGGCCAGCTGGAGAGAGCATGGGCTCTGACTAGCACCCTGGCTTTACACTTGCAGGCTTGTGACCTTGGGCAAGTTACTTTAACCTCTCAGCCTTCAATTCCTTATTTATAAAAAGGAGCTAATACCCCCACCTGCTGGGTTGACGAAGATTTGTAAAATGGCAGCTTTCAGCTGTTAAATTTTATTCCTTCTTCCCTCTTGAATCCCAGAGGCTCGAGTTTAATGGGTATTCCCACAGGTGCCAGCCCTCTTTTTTTTTTTTTCTTACATATAGGAGCTTAGTCAATATTTGCTGAGCTACTGGTGTTGAAATAGGCATTCACATGGCTGGCAGGTGAATGAAGGTGGTTTTCAGTAGGCCCAGGTCCCGAGCCTGCCAGGCCTTAGGAAAATGGGCCCTCTTGTTTACATTCCCTGCTGGACTGCAGGACCATTGCAGGAGCTAGCCAAGGCCACCGGTCAAGGGGGAGGCCTGCTACGGAGGGGTTTACCTGGGGAGGAACAGGACATCCATCTGCCTTGAAGGTTAGGGCTGCAAAAACCAGAGTGATGCCTGGTGGAAGTAAAACATGCGGGAGGAGAGAACTGACTCTCATTTCAGTCCTCCTGCTCCTCACTGTTCTGCACTCCTGCCTGCTTCACCCTGTGCCCATGGCTGTGGGTGCAGGGCCCAGCCTATTCTGTTCTCTGCTGAATCCCCGGTGCCTAGTACAGGACAAGGTGTCAAGAAACATAGCATCACGCATGGCTCCGAACTCCGGGATGGGAGGTGGAGATAGGGATGGAATACTTGACATTCCGGACGACCCAGCCCATCCTGGGGCTGTATCCTGGCTTCAGCCTCTGCAGATAGACGTGCTCTGGGCACACTGGGTTCAAATCTTGGCCCCTCTGTGGACTTCCTATGTGATCTTCAGTGAGTCACCTACCTGCTCTGTGCCTGATGATACCAGTGGGGAAATGAGGAAATTCATCATTCCTGCCTGATATAGTTGAGTGGAGGTTTAAACCAAGCAATGTGTAGAGGGAATTTAGCATAGTGCCTAACAGGGAGCGCTCAGAAACATGTTAACTCTTTGAGGAGCCAGAGTTGGTGTGGCCTTTATCGTATATTCTTGGAGAGAAGGTATAGTATATAGACCCATCTAGTTGGCTCTGAGTATCGCACGAAGTTGTGTTCTCCTTGACCTTGGACCCTGAAGTGAACTCGGGCTCATTCTGTGTCACTAGACCTTTCTGATTGCTCAGTCCTGTCACTGTAGAGTGGTGTGGACTCCCTTGCCTACCTTTACCTACCTCCTGGGTCTCCAGGCTGAAGAAATGGATGTGAAGTGCTCACTTTGTCGGTTTGTTCCAGTGCAGGTAAAATGACCTCAGAGTATGAAATTCCTCTAGCGGATACAGCCCGGAGTGTCTTCAGGCCCCACCGTCACGTAGTTGAGGGCATTCTGGAGGCCCTGCCCGTGCCTCCCAGCCCTGCTCTGCTCTCGGACCGGTCACAGCCGCATCCTCTCCCAAACCTGTCTCACGTGGGTGCTCTGAGAACACGTGCCCCACGGTTTGGCAAGCTGATCAACAAAGCCTGAAAGAGAGCTGGACGGGGGCCCGCAGCATCGGGGCTGCCTCTGGCTGCCACCTAGGCTTCCCTGGGACAGATGCGAGAAGGCCCGGAGCCCACTAGAAGCAGATTGTCCAGTTTTGAGGAATGATGAGATCTTGAGAGGCTGTTGGTCCCTGGAGTTGGGCTTGTAGGAGTGATAGGCCCACAGGCTCCTGCAAGGTCTGTGGTCACCAAAGGAAAAGGAGGAAAGTGGTTTCCTGAAGCTGTCTGCTTGAGGAGGATTACCAAGGCTGAGCTCACCACAGTGGGGGTGCGGTTGGGGGGAGCCCTGGACCCCTGGGCCCTTGCTTGCAGGCGGTTCTAAGGGTGAGGAGGTCAAACCAAATGGGCATCCTATAGTTTATTGTTGGTGGTTGGGATTTGGGCCTCCCCTCTCCTCCTCCAGGCAGGCCCGGAGCTGGGCGCCTGGCCAGGGGCCACAAACTGTAAGCCTGGCTTGAGGACTTGTCGCACAAGACTCGGTGCCTCCTGTGGTTCTTGGAACCAGCGTGGGCATTCCAAGCCTGAGACCTGAGATCTGCTGCAGTGTGTCTCTAGAGAAGAGCCGGTGTCTCTGTTCCACTATTCTAGTCCCTTCTGAGTGTAAGAGCACCAATAGTTTCTCCCAGCAGAGTCCATCAGTGAGCACTGGTTGAATCCCTGTCAGGTATCCGACGCTTCACCCATCTGGGGTCATGCCATCATGGTTTAAGTGGAGAGGGAAGCAGAAAGAACATCATGCCAGGCAGCGCCCAAAATGGCCAGAGGCGTGGTGGTGGCCGCTGCGGGGCGGTAGCGAGCACTGCTCCCTGCCTGCGTTGGTGGAGAGGGTGAAGAGCTGCTGGCATTTGAGCTGCATCTTGAAGGATAGGCGGCGTTGGAAGATTCTCCTGGAAGCTTCCCCCTTCCCTGGCAGCTGGGCTGTGCGTGTGTACGAAGGAGGGCAGGGCAGGAGGGAGCCAGGAGAAATGTGGAAGGGCAGACCAGAGGGCAACCATGTGTAAGCGGCTGCAGGCCAGGCAACACCCGCTCCCATTGTTCTTCTCACTGTCCCTTGCGCACAGCCGACCTCTCACCTTTCTGAGAGGCCAGGCTGTTTGTATAGCTCACAGGTGGGGGTCTTGATTCCCACAGCTGTGCAGGTGTTGTGGGGACCATCCCAGCAAGTTAACCCCACCTGAGCTGCCCCCATGTGTAACCCACCCAAGCTTTTCCTAGGATGGGGTGTGGAGCCAGTGGGCTGTGGTCTCAGGGCACCATCCCCACCAGCCCTGCTTTTCTCCCTTCTGAGTATACTCAGGGGGCACATATCTCTGCAAGGGCTTGGGGAGCTCGGCTCGGTAACTTGCCAACGACACCGGAGAGGTTCCAGAGCCCACCAGCTGGTTTGGATGGGTTAGTCTGCAACTCCCCAGAGAGGTCATGGCTGGGAGGCCATAGGCAGAGGAAACCCCTTAGCCTGGTTCCTTCGTCCTGGCCACACTGGTCAGCCCGCTCAGACTCCTGATTCAGGCCCAGGGTTGTCTCCCTGCTGAGGCACCAGTGTCCTGCTGGAGGCAAGGGGCCTTGGGAGTGGTGGGGGCAGGAGACCCAGCAAATCAGGGCTCAGAGCCAGCCTGGAGCCCACCTTCCTCTTTTTTTTTTTTTTTTAATAGATTTTATTTTTAGGTAATCTCTATACCCAACATGGGGCTTGAACTCACAACCCCGAGATCAAGAGTCACATGCTCCACTGACTGAACCAGCCAGGCGTCCCCACCTTCCTCTTAACACATCAAGATTTCTCACTTGGTTACCTAAGCTAGGCATCAAGTCCAAGCTCCCAGAAGCCTTCCTTCTCAGTGGGTAGGGGTACATTCTTACAGAGAGGGCTGGTCAGGGGCCCTCTTCTCTGCCTTGTTTGCCCTAGCCCCTGCTCCCGTGTCCTGGCTGGGGATTATCTGGCAGGTTCCCAACATATTGGGCACCTCGAGTCTGGTATAGTGATGCGTCGGCCCCAAAGCCCCATGGGCAACACTCATGACCCCAACTTGCTCCCTCTGTGTGCCCCATTCAGCCCTCCCAGACAAATCAGCAAAAACGGTGGCAGTCCCCAACAGTCACAGTCTGTTGGGCACAGTCATCTTCCCAGACCAGACTGATGGGCACAGTCATCTTCCCAGACCAGAGCCGGGAGCAGAGCTGTACTTAAAAAAAATTCTTTGTCTCGTCATAGTCATAGCGGCTCCCCCCACTTCTGGGCACAGGCTAAGTACCAGGCACTGTGTTGGGGACTGTGTGTTGCATTAGCACATCCGATCCCGTGAGGTGGGCACTTTATCCCCATTTCACAGATGAGAGAGCTGGCTCAGAGCAGCTGCGGACTCCCAAGATCACACAGCTGGTAAGGGGTCGCCTGGACCCGAGGCCGGGCAGTGTGGCTCCACTGTTTGCCTCCTCACCACTTTGCAGCTTAAAAAAGAAATGCTTGTGTTATCTAGGGACGTTTGACCAGAGACAAACATATATGAAACAAAACCCAGGGATGAAAACATTCTGGGATTAGACAGTGGTGATGGTGGCCCAACCTTGTGAAGACACTAAAAACTGTGTACTAAATATACTAGAACTTGCTCAAAATATGTATACACTAAATATATGTAAATATAGTCTAAATATATATATAAATATACTCTATACGTTTAAATGTTCTAAAACCCGGGTGACTTTTATGGTATCCTTCTATCTTAATTTAAAAAACCTGAGAACATGCTAAGTAATACAGAGAAGAAAATGACAATTGCCTGTCCTCCCACCTCCGGAGCTCAGCAGCCTCGCAGAGTTTCTCGTGCTCTCTGCCTCCTTGCCCCTGTTCCTCATTTGTGTCTGTCCGTTCTCTCTTGCTCGCTGTTTACTCTAAGGTCGGGGATCCAGGTTCAGGGTGAGTGAGTGGGAGAGCCGCAGAAGAGCAAGATGATCAAGAGCGGCAGCTTTCATAAAAAGCTTGATGTGACCCTGTGCTTGGAAACTGCTTAAGAATAGATCACACATAAGCACAGGCAAGTAGAAGGCTGGGGCGGGGAAGGAGGGGGTGGCTCTCCTCGTTTCCCCAAGATCGAGTCCCACCACACCTGCACCCCTAAACCCTGTTGGTCTGGGAGTGCTTCTCACCTTCCGCCATCCCCGGGGTTAATGGGGTGGGGTGGGAGTGTCCAGAGGGGGCAGCTTTCCCCAGGGCCTGAGTCCTGGGAAGGGGAGGGGGGCCGGGGTCCTCCCCCGGGAGGCAGCTGCTCTGCTCTCAGGGTTGCCTAGCAATAGTGGGAAGAGGTGACTTAGCCCACTACAGAGGCGGGAAGAGAATCAAAAGCAGCCGGGGATGGAAATCGGGAGTAGATTCAGAGGATGCTGTTACCCTGGAAACTGCCTGCTTGGTCCTGGGCTGTAGCAGGCTACTTTGGGGCTGGGGTCTGCACTTCATTGAGAGGTTGTGGGGTCCTCTCCAGGCCTGGGGGTGGGGACACAGAGGAACCCCTCTTGCACATGGCTTGCGTATTAGACATGTTCTGTCGGTGGCCCCATTTAGCATCTGTGGCAGCCTTGGAAGGGACGTGGGATGATTACTCCTGACAGATGAAAATCCCAGGCCGGGAGATAGAAAGTAGCATGCTCGACAGCTGCAGAGCGAGAAGCGCCTGGGAAGGAAGGTGCTGATGTTCTTAGTCCTTAAGGGGAACCTTTTGGTTTAAAGCATTTCCCAAGCCCAAGATCTGGGAGGTGATGTAAACACTGTCTACCTCCTGGGGATGGAAGAGAAGATGAGAGAGGGAACGCTGGAAAGGAGTGTTTTCTGCTTTATATCAACCAGCCAGTATTTATTAAGAACGTCTTGGTTCCCCAAATAAGTAAAATGACTGATGGTTCACTCTATTTGAGGGTTGTGTGGTTTGGATTACCTAAGTCTGTCAACTCTTTGAGGAAGGCCCTGTTATTTTCCTTGTTGCAGATAGGGAAACTGAGGCTCAGAGAGGTTAGGTATCTTGCCCAGGATCAACCAGCTAGTAAGCTGGTTATGAAGAAGCCCAGGCAGATTGACCTCGGGATTCAACTCTTAAGCAGAGGTAGGGACAAACCTTTTGCTATTCTGGAGACAAGGCTTATATAAGTGAAATCATAGGGAATAACTAAAGATGGTTTATAATCAGGTACTCATTATAGGATCCATGGGTTTTGTTTTAAAAAGATTTATTTATTTTAGAGACAGAGAGAGAGGGAGAAAGAATCTCAAGCAGACTCCCCATTGAGTATGGAGCCAGACTCGGGGCTTGATCTCATGACCCTGACATCATAGCCTGAGCGCAACCAAGAGTCAGATGCTTAATTGACTGAGCCACCCAGACACCCCAGGATTTGTGGGTTTTTTTTTTAAAGTAAACTCTATCCTCAATGTGGGGCTCGAACTCATGACCCCGAGATCAAGAGTTGCATGCTGTACACACTTTTGAGTAGGAGTAACTGACAGGAACAGACTCAGGTCCCCTGAACCTGAAGGGCCCCCGTGTCCTTGGTGGCCTCCGTAGAGCTGACCCCAGCTTTTGGGAACTGGCTTTCCTGCCTTAGGACTCAACCCTGTCCTTCTCTCTTGTTCTGGGTCGCTCAGCCTCACCTGCTCGTCTTTCCCTTTGTTTGGTCACCAGGGGAACAGGCTTTGAACCAGGTAGCTGAGGCTCACTATTTATTTTGATTTTAAAAGAAACCCAAAGCTGGAGGTTCTCTGTTTTTTTTTTTTTTTAAAGATTTTATTTATTTATTCAACAGAGATAGAGACAGCCAGTGAGAGAGGGAACACAAAGCAGGGGGAGTGAGAGAGGAAGAAGCAGGCTCATAGCAGAGGAGCCTGATGTGGGGCTCGATCCCATAATGCCAGGATCACGCCCTGAGCTGAAGGCAGACGCTTAACCGCTGTGCCACCCAGGAGCCCCTGGAGGTTCTCTGTTAAGCTGTGAGACGTTAAGAAAGTTGGTGAGGGAAAGTTGGGGGGCTTAGGTGGGAGTCAGTTCAGGCTTTTAAGCGCTGCAGGCCAGCCCAGGGGACAGCACTGGGGGGAGGACAGTGCCCTGCCTGACCCCCAGTTTTGAACCTTTCCACTCAGGGTGTAAATCAGAGGCCCCAAGTGGTTCAGCTGGGGGAAGAGTGGTCGGTGGGGGAAGGGAGTCTGTGACAAGCCGCCTTCTCTCTGCCTTGCTTTTCCTGTTGCCTACTGGTTGGTACCGTGGGCCCGTTCAGAGCGCAGACACAGGCCAGGCCAGGGCTTGCAAGGGAGCATTTTTATGGGCCTGAAGATTTATGTTTAAAAGCCATCTGTAAAGCTGATATAAACGGATGGGAACAGAATGGAGGGGTGCTGAGCTCTATTTTCAAATCCTCTGTAGGTGAGACGATAGGAGGGCTGGCTACGTCGAGGTGGGTGGCCTCCTTCACGCAGGTCTCTGAGTGGAACTTGGCTTTCCATCTTGGAGGACAGGCCGCCAGCCCTGCACGTGGGTGGCTGGGGGCTTGTTACAGTCAGACTATCTTCTCCGGTTACATCCAATGGGGGACTGTCCACCATCACAGCCTGTGGTTTGGGGATGGAGAGAAGTGGGGCTTTCGATTCCCCTCAGTCCCAACACCAGGAAATGGGATCCCCACCGCCCCCCAGCGTGGGGTCTGCAGGGAGGGAGGCATCAGCTTTAGCAGAGGTGCTGTGGTTCTGACGTCCGTGTCTGTCGCGGTCTGTGAGCGTGCAGGCCGTGCACACGTGTGAATGCAGGCACACGTGTGTGTCTCTCTGGCGCTCAGAAGCCCCTGTGTTGATTTTGGCCACGGTCTTGACTTCAGCAGAGGAGTGGCTCCCTTTCAAACACCGCAGACATCCTCCAGATAATATATAATGGCACTTTCCAGTGGAGTTCCCGATATTTCGGAAAGGCCTTTCTTTCCAGGAACCCGAAGTACTTTTCCAGACTTGGCTCTGGGAGCCGGGAGATGGAGGAGGCGGCTCGTGAATCCTGCTTTCCCGGAGCAAGGGAAGCGGGGCCAGACCCCTGGTTTCCTGCCCTTTATCCTGGATCCCGGCTGGGACTGTTCGGAGGTATCTTTGCATGCATGAAACCCTGAGGCCTCTTTTTAATTTAGATGTTTCCCCAAACGCGAGTCTCTGTGAAAGCCGCTGTTTTGTTTAAATTAAACAGTAGTTAATTTAGAGGTTCACTGTGCATAACTAACTAAAAAAAATTCAGGAATGCTGCACTGGGGTCTCAGCTAAGCGGGCCTGGCTGGAACTCCTGTCATGGTAAAGGCCACAGTGGGGTGCAGGGGTGCCAGGCTTGGGGACGTGCCCCTGATCCCCTTCCCACGGGAGCTGCTGGTTCCGAAGGCCCGGTGTAGGCCCAGGCCCAGAGAAGGTGTCTGGGAATGCGGAGCTGAGCATCCGCCCCGCCCCTCCCCCTGGGTGCACCAGCCTGGTAGGGTGCTGTGGGCCAGGTGTGGTCAAGGGTTTCCCGGCTATTCATTCATTTAGTCTTTTTTTTTTTTTTTTAAGATTTTATTTATTTGAAAGAGAGAGCGCACAAGCAGGGGGAGTGGCAGAGGGAGAGGAAGAGGGAGAAGCAGATTCCCTGCTGAGCAGGGAGCCTGATGCAAGGCTTGATCCTAGCACCCTGGGACCATGACCTGAGCTGAAGGCAGACGCTTAACAGACAGAGCCACCCAGGCGCCCCTCATTTAGTCTTTACAGCACCCTTTGAGATAACTTAGCTGGAAGTAAGGAAATTCAGAAAGGCCTGCAAAGGCTCAGGCGGTTCCATATGGTAGTTCTAGGTTTTCTGCCCTGGAGGCCAGTGGAGGTGAGGTGCTGGTGTGCCTGCCCCCCGTGCTGTTCCCGTCCTCCCTGGAAGTAACAGCTGTCTGGTGTTCGGTGCTTTCTGTCCTCAGCGTGTGTTGTATTATGCAGTCCTGTCTGCGTTGTCGTATTTTAAATGGTGTCACAGCCAAGATAGCACCGTGCATGCGCGCTGTCCTTTCTGCTCCCACCTTTCCTGTGCCCTGGAGCTGTCAAGGTTGGCCTGGCCCACCCCCTAACCCCGTTTCACAGATGAGACCATGGCTGAGGCCTAGAGGGGCTGAAGGACTTGAGGGACTTGAGGGACTTGTCCAGGTCGCACAAAGGCTTACAGGTGGAGGCAAGACCAGAAGCTGGGTTTCCTGCCTCTGAGGGTTGCTGTCTGTGTTACACCGGCTACTGTGCCCCCCACCCCCCGCCGGGGTTCAAAGACTCCCTGGTGTTTGAGGAGGGAGGGCAGGAGCAGGCAGCCTCAGTTTCTTCTTTTCTTTCCTCCCACACGTGTTTGGGCACCTGGCTCCGATTTCCTGGGGGGCACCGCACCCTTGCCCGCTGCCCTGCTTTCCCCAGGGCCTCTGAGAGTCAGCTTCTTAGGGACTCACTGCTTTGCCGGTTTTTCTCCTCCCAGAGTAGCAGTTGTGCTTTTATTGCTTCTTGATGAAGCAAATATGTAATGACAGAAAGCTGCTGTGGATTTGGGAATGCTTCTAAATGAGTTTACATTTTATGTCTCACAGTGGCATCTTGCAACATTGGGAAGTTAGTCGTTCTCTGCACGTAGAGTTTTGGAAGAGGCCGAGGTGGGGAGGCACAGCTGAGCCCTTCTTGGCTGGGCCCCAGGGGCAGCCGGTGGGATTCCAGTTATGTCTCCCTGCCCCGGCCTGGTTTCCTGGCTCTGGCCTTTTCTTCCTTCTCCGCTGGCACTCGGCCACTCAGCGCTTGCCTCGCTCACTTAGCGCCTGGGTAGAGGATGGGCAGGAAGGAGCTGGAAAGGACAGGCGTGTTGGCAGCCTCTTGGCAGCCCTCGTCACCCTCGCTTTGGGCATTGTGAAACTCTTGGCTTTGAGGACATTTGGAGGGTTCTCAGGGGATGTCACTGATCTATGAATGACTTGGGGCTCGTGGATGATGGGAGGTGGGTCTGGGTGGTCTCAGGAGCCCCCCTAGTAGGGGGTTTGTCATCTGGGCCTCCTGGAGGCTATGCCACCGTGATCCAGACACACTTACACCACCTTGTCCCAGAGCCTTGAAACCTGGAAGGGTGGTTCTCAAACGTGACCGGGCATCAGAATCACCCAGAAGGCTTGTTAAGGTACAGATGCTGGATGCCATCTTCAGGGTGCGTGTGGGTCTGGGGTGGGGCCTGAACATTTGCATGTTGAACAAGTGAGCAGGCACCTCAGAGTTACGAGCAAAGGAGATAGACACAGGCAGGGCTGAAGAATTGGGGCTGCTTTTGCAATCTCTGTAGAGGTCTTGACGGAGATGGTGACTTTGCTGATATTTACTACGTCCTGCCCGCCCCCTGCCCCCCACAATAAGGGAAAGTTTGGGTGGCCTGGGCCTGGGGGGAGGTGCTCCTGCTCCCTGAGCGGGGTGAGTCCTCAGGAGCCTCCTGCTGGCCCAAGTAGGTGCTCACCAAACACTGCATGTGCTGAGCCGTGACAGTGGGGCCTTTGCAGGGGTGTGGCGGCCACAGTCCAGCAGATGTCTGGCAGAATGCTGGGTGGCCACGGTCCAAGGCACCAGGGGCTGCAGCACGGATGGGGCTGAATCTAGGTCCCAGAGCAGAGCCCGGGCTGGCTCCCCAGCCTCAGAGGTGTGCCCTGAAGTCTGGAGGAAGCCAGAGGCCGGGGAAGCCTCAGCTTGACATGGGGTTCGAGCCTAGGATGGCCTTGGCCTGCTACACTGCTCTGCACCCCCTCTTGGGGTGTTTGACTGCAGGCCGGCCTGGAGCCTGTGTGCCCCCCCGTCCTGCCCCCCAGCTCCCTGTTAGGCCGTCCAGCTGTGTGTTTTCCTCTTGTGGCCATCGGCCCACTTCAGATTCGTCTCCCGAGGTCCCGGCCATGCTGACACGTCCCTCCGCTCCCGGCCCTTGTTGCATTTGGCTAGGGCCCTGCTTCAGAAAATCTTAGGGAGTTTCTGATCCTCTTGTGTGGGTTTGGGGGCCTCAAAGGAAGTAAAACCTCCTTCCAGCCCCAGCACTGAGGGTTCTCTCAAGCAGTGGCCGTCAGCAGCCTGCTGTCTTTAGCCACAGCAGCCTGGGGCGCGGAACCTGACAGAAGCTTCAGACCCTACCGCTCACCAGCCTGTGGGGTCCAGCAGGACCTTGGTCCACCTGCCTCCCTTGCTGCTGGGACCCTGGTGGGTGGCATTTAGGAGAGGAGCAGGTGTGGAAAAACCGTCCTCTTTTGGACTATCAGTCCAGAGAGCTTGGGAGTGCTGGGGAGGACCCTGTTCTGTCCCCTGGGAACAAGGAGAACAGGCATGCAGAGTGTACCAGGGCCCGTGGCTGCTGCATGATGCTGGACAAGCCACGTCAGAGCCTTACCTACAACGCGAGGGGGCTGGGTTACAGGTCGGTGGGAGTGGAGCCTTGTAAATGCCTTACCTGGATTATCACATGGAGATGATCTCAAGGCCTGGGTCAGTGCCAGCATTCCGTGTGTCTGTCCTCTTGATGGGGGTTGCTTGGTAGAGCCAAGCATTTCTAGAGGTGATCTAGAGGTTGATTCCTGGGCTTCCCAGCCTGGCCCTGAAATGACTGTTCTGCCCACACAGGGAGACTCTTATCTTTAGAAGTCTTCCATGTCCTCACCTCTCGGGAATTTGTTCCTTGCCTCTAGGGAGGGCGTGGGTGGGGCCAGGTGAGTTTCCCTGATGGCTGCAGTGGTGCTCTGTGTTTTGGGCCCTGCATCACTCTTATTCTGGAAATCCCTGCGTGGGGTGTGGCCATGTGGGAAGCCTGGTGCCTGTGGAGGGTAGGCAGCCTTATTTGGGATTGGTGAAGGGTCCCTTAGCCCGGCCTTCTAGCCTGGGTGCTTCGGGTGTGGTCTGGGGGTGGGGAGAGCATCTCTGCCCACTGCAAGGTGGAGTGTTCATAATCCAGCTTTTGTGTAGGCTAGCTGCGTCACAGGACTGGTGCAAGGTAGGGGAAATGGTGGCCTGTGCCAGGGAGCCAGGATTTCAGCCTGGAATCTGCCCAAGGGACAGGTGTCAGTAGGCGGCCTTGTCCTTCACTTTGTTTACTTCCAGAACCCAGCTCTAGCCCTTCTTTCCCTCGTAGCAGTGGGAAGAACTCAAACCACAGAATGCAAGGCCAGAAGGGGACTGTACTGTCGCCTGGCCCTCCCCTCTCAGATGAAGAGACTGAGGTCTGTCGTGGTGATCTGACTTGTCCAAGGACGCTCTGCCGTGGGTTCATTCCTTGTGGGGCTGGTTTCGTTAAGGACTGTTTGTTCAAGCACACACACGCCATCTTCTGCGGGCATGCTTGTGGGTGGGCTCTCAACACCTGCAGACAGACAGGCAGCCTCAGACCTGCGCTCTGAAGGCAGAGGGATGGAGCTGCTGGGGTTCTGGCTCACGTGTGGGTGGTCAAGTTCAGGTGGATTTCACACATGACGCCAGCTGTGCTCTGCCAGGTTGGAGGTGATGAAGGACAGGTGGGTCCTTTGTATGGCTGCCCATACGCTCAGATGGTCCTGGGACTGGTTACTGAGACTGCAGGTGAGGAAGGGAGTGAGAAATGAGCCAAAGGGTCGAGGCTGGTGGTGTGGGGGGGACTAGCGGTGGTGGTCCTGCTATTTACAGCTACCACGCCTGCACACACGGCCCTGTGCAAAGTCCGCGATGTGCTTTATGTCCATGAATCCTCACAACCATACTGGGCAGTAAAGGTTCTATTCCATTTTCATCTCCACTTTACACGAGAAGTTGAGCTTCAGTGAGATTAAATAATTTGCCCCAACCCACATAGCTCTTGAGTGGTGTTCTAGCCTCTGAACCGAGGGCTGCCTGGCCAGAGCCCCAGACCTCATCACTGACCTGACCGGAGACCGGAAGCCCCTCACTGGAGACAGAACTGGGTCTCCACCCTCCTTGGGCCCCAAATACCTCCCTGCTGACGCACACATTCCTGCACATTCCTGCGGAACCTGGAGCTGCTGCATGATGCTGGATGAGCCACACCTGCTCCTTGCCTGCAATGTGGGGGGGGGTGAGTGATAGGATGGGGGGTGCCCTATTGTCAATGCTGCTGGAGTTCTGGTCCCTGACACTCCATGGCCCAGTGCTGTGTCAAGCAGTGGGCATGGGGGCAGCTCAGGGCGAGATGGGGGCTTCTCTTAGGCCTCTTCCCTTCTTCCCATGTCTTCTCTCTTTCCCTCTTGCCCTGTGTGACACGCCAGGCACTGGCCATCCCCAAGGCTGGTCTTGGGAATGAGATTGTGCTGGGCCTTGCCTCTGGGGAGTGGTGGAACTCTTGCCTTGCTGGGAGCGCAGGAGTGCTGGCCATGCCTCTACTGGCTAGCCCAGAGTGTGGCACCTTCTTGGCCGTGTCTGGGTTGGGCTGGCCCTGCGTCTGTGAAGGTGCTCCAGGCCCCACCCCCTGATACAGTCGTGGTGGTTGTAGGCCCTGGGTTGGCTGTTTCATCCCCACAACAAGGCAGGAGGCATTAGCTCTATTTACAGGTGAGGGGATCAAAACCCTGAGTAGTCAAATAACATACTGAGGCTCGCGTGCTGCAGACTGAGGTTCGCACCCAGGTCTGTGGGGGCTGAAGCGTCCATACCGCCTAGGGCGCAGAGTGAGCGGAAATTGGCAGCTGGCTCCAAAAGACAAAAGCCCAAACCCCAAATAACAAGGAAACAGTGCTCAGCCTGGCTACAGCATCCTGGGTCTGGGCAGGCTGGGGAGGAGAGGGGCGCTGCTGCCAGACAGAAAGCTTCCACAGGCTCACAGGCACCATTTACCCATTGGGCTGTGGCTGGGCCATCGCTCAGGAGAGCTCCGACAGGCGAGCGTATGGGTGCAAGGACAGCCAGAGCCAGTCTGAGCCTGTTTCTTGAATCTGGCCTTGCCTCTGGGATTTTGTTCTTTGCATTTCAAACTGCATCGTCACCTAGACCTGTTAATAGGCTGTAGGAGCCTGGTGAATAATACTAATGCAGGAGTCACGAAGTAACTCTTCCAATGCTGTGTGCCTGGCATGGTCCTTAGCTTTTCACATTTAAGCACGGGGACAAGGACTTTCCATGCACTGACCCATACAGCCCGCACAACCACCCCGCAAAGTGGGCGCTAGTATCCCCCTTTTATACATGGGAAAACCTAGGCCCAGAGAGGTTTAGTAATTCGCCCAAACTCCCACGGCTAGTAAGTGGCAGAGCTAGGATTTGAATCCAAGGATTTCCGGTCAATAGGACCTTGATTCCCTTGAAGTCAGGGACCTCCGTGTGGCCTTTATTTTGATCTCCAGAGCTGTCCTAGTGCCTGATACTGAGAAGGCTTTAGGAAAAGTTGTAATGATAGAATGAAGCGTGTTTGGATCCTGCCCTTTGAGGGAAGACTGTCTTTTGCCGGTATCCTGGCCTGGCTTCCTGTGGGCTTGTGACATCCGCAGCAGCCCCCAGGCCCACCCTTGGTGTCCTGCAGCCACTTACTAAAGGGGGTGCCGCCCCCTTATGGGGGAGACGGCAAGGGCAGGTGGAGGAGGCAGGGCTGGGGAGACAAGCCCAGGAGAGACTGCACCCAAAGCCCCTTGTTATCTCTTCTGCCCTTTGGGGAAATCAGCATTGTCTTCATGTCACACGTGCCATCAGGTGTTGAATTTTTCCAGGAGGGATTAGATAGCAAATAATTTAGAATTTAATCAAGTTTTCAACTCATGGCAGCTGGAGGGGGTTGTTTCTTATTTCTCTCTTTATCCACCCTGCCTGGCATGTGGTAGGCACTTAGGGAATGTTAGTTGCATGAATAAGTTAAAAAAAACTTATGGAAAATTCAAGTACAGGAGTAGAGAATAATATAATGAATCCCATTGTACCCATTACCCAGCTTCAACACTTAGCAGCGAAACCCCCTGTCACATTTAGCCGTCTGGGCTAGTTTGCAGTGAGATGAGTGTGCTCGCTGAACTGCTCTTCTCACGTGTGCAAAGGACAAGTGGAGATGAGATGACCTTATCGCCCTAAAGGGGGCTCACCCTCGTGCCACCTCTGTTCCAGGCACGGGCGATGCAGTTCTCCAGGCTTGAACTACTTGGTAACTGGCCACATGGCGTGGCTCCAGCCCCAGGGGGAGGGGAGTCTCTGAAGGATGAGTTCAGCCAGATAGTTGAGGTGGTCAGACATAATCTGCGGCCAGCAGTAGTCTGTGCACTCAGGTCACATTTACTGTGGGTCATTTCATTTTTTTAAATGACATTTTAAATCTAAGAACAAGTACGGAGAATAGTACAGCAAAGACCGATGTGCTCAGTGTCCAGATTTAACAGATATTAAGCACTTGCTTTTTCCAGGTCAGGGTCCGGTGCTTGAGAGGCCAGTGGGTGACAGGCCTATGAACCGGCATTTCCTGGTCACAGTAAAAGACGTCACATGTAGTATAGGGAAGGGAGCCCAAGGAAGGCCTCAGCCCACCTTGGAGGAGACAGGTAAGAGTTCCCAGGGGAGGCGATAAAGTGAGCTAAAAATCAAATCCGGAGTACGTCTGGGTGAGTCAGGCCAGGGGGGTGGTGGTGAAGGGTGGGGAGGTGGGCCAGGCAAAGAATGCGAGCAAAGGCATGAGCGATGAGTATCAAGCTCTGGGAAGGGCGGGGCAGGGGATGAGCGAGAAGGAGTGGGCTGGGAGCAGCTGGAGAGAGAGGCCTGGGGGTGGGTGGCAGCGTACCGGGTGAGTCAGCAGAGGGACGAGCACGGCCATCTTCGGGGCAGCAGCGGGCTCTGGGCTTGCCCTGAGTCCCGCTCGGCGCTCGGCTGTCTGAACTGGACACTGCACGTTGAGAGGGCTGGAGACGCATACGGTCCGGTGGGGAGGGTGGGAGCTGTGTCAGGAGTGGTGGAACCCGGCTGTGTAGAGAAGGCTCCAGGCCACGTTGCAAGGCCCGAGGGAGAGAACTAGTACTGGTGGGAGCTGTGTGGGAGATGGAGTGTGGCTCAGAACTTCTGATCGTCAGACTTTCCAGAGAAGGAATGAACTGTGGGGTCATGAGTTTCCTGGTCTGCAGAGTGTTTGGGTAGACCTGTTGAAGCCCTGGGGGTGGTGGAGGGCTCTGCCTTGCCTGGCGCCCACGGTCCCCGCTCACTCCGTTCTCAGGACTGAGGCTGGGCTGGGCGGGGTAGGTGACCCTGGCACGGGCGGAAAGCGCAGTGGAGGAGAGGCTGGCCGGTTGCCATGGGAACCACCTCTGCCGTGGGTTTCTGTTCCGAGGATGCCCTGGAAGGGAATGAGCTCACTCCACCTGCGAGGTGATGAGTCAGCCTCCTACTTGCTCCCCAGGGCGAGGCTTCTCTGCCCGATGTGGGCTGTCGTCCCTGGAGAAGAGATGGACAGAGTAGAGGTGGCCACCAGCCATGCCGGCAGCCACTGGGGTCAGGAGGAAGCCTCTAGTCCACTCGCCCAAACCTCGGCCCTCAGCAGGCGCTGAACCACCCCGGCAGCCTCTGGCCACTTGGCTCCTGTGGCCCGGGCACCAACCGCACTATGCTGGCCTTGGGCTCGCGGTCCCCTGGGCTGGGCGGACATGGACAACGTGATTGCAGAGGTGCCGGGGGTGTGGAAGGAGGCGTGCAGGCCATTTGTGAATGGCTGTCCGTCAGGTGTGAGGGCAGTTTCTGGGGATGGATGAGGAAGGCTTCCTGGAGGGAGTGGCACTTGATCTGACGTGGTAAGGCGGAGGGGTCACTCGTCGGCCAGTCAAGTCCTAGCATTTGGAGGTCAGGGGTCATGCCGATGGCTCGTGCCACTCTCCACAGCCGTGTGTCCAGGTGTCTAGTTTCGTGCTCTTACTAGGGTGTGCTCGCACATGGCTGCTGACCGATGGCGAGAATCTCCCACAGCTGTGCTTTCAGGCACCAGGAGTCTTCCTCAGTACCCTAACACATCCAGACCACACCTGCTGGGTTCCAGTCCCTGAGGAGCCAGATGGGGGCATGTAGCCTGTCCCCTGCCCCCAGTGTGGCAGCCTGGGGGATGACATGGGAAAGGCCAGGGAGCTCTGGCTTCTGCTTGCCTGCTTCCTTCACCCACATAGGCTTCTGTTTCCATTCGAGAAGATAAACGACTTCAGGGGGGAAAAATGACCATAAAATGGTCACTGTTTTACCTAAACACACAATTTATAGTTTCAGAAACCTATTTTTGTTTTCATCCTCATACATGCATTGTTTTGATAGTGGTAATCATAGTGTATATACAGTTTAGTATCTGCTTTTTTATTCCTCCACATGGCATTTTATCTAAGTTTTTTTTTTCATATATAGCTGCACAGCCTTTGTGTTCCTTCCCTGGAGAAAGTGAGATCCAAGTATAGAGTTCGTTTCATGAATATTTTTTTATTTCTACTTTTTTTGCCTTTCTCCAAAAAGCATTTGAGGAGAGCACATTAAAAGGCTCATGTATAACAAAGTTTTAAAGTTGCAAGATCTGAGCTTTGTCAGGGTGAGGAGGAGGTAATTGAGAAAACAGTGTTATAAGAGGTTAGTTTTTGTAAGTTTGCCTTGACCCTAGTTCTGAGCTTCCTGGTAGCCAAAGCAAAAGGGGAAATTGGACTTATCATACGTTTGTTTCCTAATAAAAGGAAGTATATCAGTTCATGGGAGAGACACTTTTTGTAAGTACTGAATACCAGGGGCTTTTCCATTTTAGGAGAGTGGTGTGCCGGACGATGCTGTCAGTAGTGGTTTCGTGGAATAGTCGTTCTTTTTGTGCATAGTGGTTCTTTTTTTTTTTTTTTTAAGATTTTTATTCTTAAGTAATGTCTACACCCAACATGGGGCTTGAACTTACAACCCTGAGATCAAGAGTCACCTGCCCCACTTGAGCCAGCCAGGCCCCCCTGCATATTGGTTCTTAAATCAACCCCCAGGAGACATGATGTTAAGTCACAGTTCAATGAAAGCATTTCTGTGAGAAGCTGAATAATGAAATCTCATCCTGCTGCTTCTAGGGGTTCAGCTTAGGCGAGGCCTCACTCCTTGCAGATGCTTGTCATGAGAGACCCTCACTTGCAGCTGTTCGTCCGGGGCTGGAGAGCCGCCTGTGCGGACTCCTGGGCCCTGTGTTTATTAGAGGTTTTCCGAGACCTTTACAGAGAAGAGAACTGTTTGCTTTAGGTACAAGGCACGTGAGAACCAAAGCTGCTCTTTTGTTAGGAAAACGAGAGTTTGGCCCATCTACATTTTCAGAAGGAAGGCGGTGGAGGCCGAGGATGTCCTCTAGAAGCACTTTTGGATTTGCTCCACGTCTCAGCCAGGCGCTTCTGGCCCAGGCTCCTTGCCGCGGATCAGGGATGAGGTCTTCTGGGGAGAAAGTGGTTTGCCCGTTGGGGCTGGGCCTAGCATGGCACCTTTACCAGCTGCTTCACTCCTCACTGAAGGGACAGATATTCTCCTCTTCATTCTCCCAGTGGTGGACGTTTCCATGCTTTCCAGTTTTTGGCTATCCTAGCTAATGCCTCTGTAAATATTCCTTTCATGCGGACACCTTCCTGCATTTTAGGTTAATATCTGGGATCTGAGTTAATTGGCCAAGGAAGATGACCATTTTACATATTCATCAGTTGCCTTTATAAGATGGACCGACTTACTGGGGCGCCTGGGTAGTGCAGGCGTTAGGTGTCTGCCTTAGGCTCAGGGCGTGATCCTGGCATTCCGGGATCGAGTCCCACATCGGGCTCCTCTGCTAGGAGCCTGCTTCTTCCTCTCCCACTCCCCTGCTGTGTTCCCTCTCTCACTGGCTATCTCTCTGTCACATAAATAAATAAAATCTTTAAAAAAAAAAAAAAGATGGACCAACTTACTATGCCACCGGCAATACATGACCTATTTTTTTTTAACTAATTAAAAAAGAAAGTAATGCTTATTGTGGAAAATACAGCAAAGTATAAGGAAGAGAAAAAAGATGACCTGGAATTCTACCATGCTGAGAGTATGGAGATGTTGGTTTGGGGCGCTGCTGGAGCCAGCCCACTGTCCTTTGTCAGGCTGGGGTCAGAGCTAGGGCAGTCCCCTCTTAATGGCTATCCTAGGTGTCCCCTATCTGGCGGGGGGCAGGGGGCACCCAATTTTCCTCTGACCCAAAATATCTTAGCCCCTGACCTGCCTGGCTCTGGGCTAATCTGAAGGCTTGTTCACATTTTCATCTAGTGTTAGATGCATAGTAGGTGATTCAGAAACTGTCAGGACTTAAATATTTGGGAGGAAGATGTGAAATATTATCCCCCAGGGACAACCTAGCAGATTCTTCAGTAGCTGCCACATGCCAGGGCGGGACCTCGGGGACGAGGGCATGAGGCGTATGAGCGTCTGGGGGAAGTGGTTGAGAAGTGGAATCCGCGTCGGGGAAGATTTTGCCCAGACCTGGCTGCTGACCACATTCTCCAAGTTCCTGTCTCTCCGTGAGGCTCGTCAGAGGAACCCGGGCGTTTGGTAACATTGAAGGGAAGTGGGAGAAGTCCTAGATGAGAACTTAAAGCGGCCGGCTCCGCACCGGCTCTCACTTCTCCCATCCACTTCCCCGGCCCAGGCGCCGCTCTCCTGTTCCCCCATCTGCAGGAGGGAAGCCTCCGGGCGGGAGAGCGCGCTTCCCGTGCTGGCTGGGCCCTCGCTGATCTCTCGGCGGGGGGCTGGTTCTGGGCTGAGGGTGGCCGAACCCCCAGCCCGCAGTGTTCCTTCTGTCCCTGGGCAGCTCCGCTGTCGTCTGAGCAGTTGTGTGTCTGACAGAATTTCCCAGATGCTGGGATGGGAAGAGGAAGTTGGACTGTTCGCGAAATGACTTGACCTGCAATAGGGAGTGAGGCCTCAGTCCCTGGGAACTCTTAAGAGCCAACGAAAGGTTTCTCAGGTGGCTTCAAATACCCACATGGGTGATGCTTGGGAGCGCTTGGTGTCTGTGCACGCACCAGTGACACTGCTGGGTGTTCGCGGCGTTTTCAAGCTGTAAGAGGCGATGCACGAACATTCCTTTCTCCTGCAGCTCTGGCGCTCCCAGTTTTTCATCGTCACCGAGCGCTAGATACGTGGAGTTGGTGCACTTTGGCTGGGCACCATACCTGAGGTCCATGGGTGTTTCTTGGGGGAGGAAGAGATGGCGCTTCCATGATGGCGTCTTAGAGTTACCCAAGCCCCAGTGCCCGCGTGTGGAACTTTTGGGCTGTCTCGGAGGTGCACTGAGGGGATGCTAATGCTGAGTGTTCCTGATGCGGAGTGTGCTACGGCCAGCCCCTCCGACACGGTTGCAGACAGTCTTCCAATGTCCAGGGGCTGTGGAGGACCAGAACTTTGGAGCCATGGGATTCGCCAGAGGGATTCTTGGTGTTGGGGCATTTCCTTGGGGGCACCGAAGGGGGAAGCCACTGGAATGTCTCAGCTGCTGTTCGGGTTGTCTGGGTAAAGAGCTCCCTGTCAGGGCCTTCTGGTGCTCCAGCTTGCGGCCATGTGTACGGGCTGGGATTGATTTGTTCTGTCTGGCTTGCTAGACACTCTACCCTCTTTGCCTCTCCCCACCCAGAAAACCACAAGGAACTATAAAGGCTGGTCCAATGAAGACTCATGGTAATTGGGAAGGAGAGAGGGACTCCTGAGGAGCCAGCAGACTTGTGCTTTGCTCTGTGAAGGAGAGGGTCCTTTGCTCTGAGGAGTGGAGGCAGGGGACAATGAAGGCCTCCTGCCTACACTTTATTAATTGAGCACCCACTCCAGGTGACTGCAACTTCCCTGTAGGTCTTCTGTTTCCAGTGGGCCTGTCTGCTCTCTGCCACCCACACGGAGAGTTTCACTCCGATGCCATATTTACTAGAGAGTGGTCCACGGCCCACCTAGGGTTCATCTACAAGCTGTAGCCTCTTGAGCCTTGGCCAGACCTGCTGCACCAAATGCCCTGGGCTCAGAGCCCAGGAATCTGCATTTCTAGCAGATGCCTATTTAATTTTTGGGTAATGCTAGAGACCTCTGTGAAGGATTCCCTGGAGAATATTGTTGCTTCAGTCTGAATGGTAGGGGTATCCCAAAAATGTGAACCAAGTGTTGGACCCTAAACCCACATTAGTTAGAGGGGAAATAAGGGAAGGGAAGAAAATCTGTTCTTGCTTCCCTGACTGTACGTTGTTTTGGGCCAGTTGGCTATCTATCTGCAAGGCTGTTTTGTTTTATTTTTAAATTTAATTCTTTTTTTTTTTTTTTGGAGTAGGCTCCACACCCAATGTGGGGCTTGAATTTATGACCCTGAGATTAAGAGTCGGCATGCTCTCCCGACTGAGCCAGCCACGAGACCCTGTAAGGCTGCTTTAAAGCAATACTTCAGGGGCACCTGGGTGGCTCAGTCAGCTGGGTGTCTGCCTTCGATGTGGGTCGTGATCCCAGGGTCCTGGGATCGAGCCCCGCATGGGGCTCCCTGCCTGGCGGGGAGCCTGCTTTTCCCTCTCTTGCTCCCCCTGTTTGTGCTCTCTCTCTCTCTCGCTCTGTCAAGTAAATAAATAAAATCTTAAAAAAAAAAAAAAAGCAATACTGCCGTGCTCATGGTGGAGGCCATGCTTTTCTTGTCCTGGGCTTTCTGAGGGGCCTTCTCTACCAGGCAGGTGGCCTTCGCTGCTCACCGAGCACAAGCATCTGTGTCCTTCAGTGACCGTCCAACTCTGTTGTTTGGTTTCCTGTGGAGAGAAGGCTTTTCAATGTTCTGCATCCTGCCTCACCCTGCACCCTGCCCTGTCCCACCTTAGTAACCTCTGACCCTCTAGTGTCCACTGAGCCAGATTCTGACTGTAGGCTGTTGTCTGGGCTCTAGCTTTCATGCATACAGCATGACCACAGGGGTTTGGTTTGGCTCTAGACTGTGAACGCCTCCTTGTTGTTACGCTCCTGGGTCTTTTCAGCCAGGGGGAGGGGCGGGGGGCTGCCAGCAGCAGTCTCTTGGCATAGACTCAGCCTGGCCCCTGGAGATGGGCCCAGGCAACGGGGAGCCTAGAAGGCCTGTGAGACTCAGTTGAACTGGGCAGTTTGACATCCCCAGGTGTCATTTCAGGGGCTCTAGGTCAAGGAGCCCTTGGCTGCCTGTCTGTCTGTCAGGAGTTTCTCAGGGGGATGTGGTACTGTGGGGGCCAAAGGTAAGCAAATGTTTACAGCCTTTGGCCTGGTCATTCTACTCTCTCCCAGCCTCCAGGATTTTGTCTGAAGAAAACTGTCTGGCTGAAACGGAAATGCCTAAGAATATTCTCTGTGCTATCTGGGAAAAAAGCTTCCATGTCTAAGTAACATTAGGGGAGGAATTTCACAAACCTTCCTGATACCTGATAGTGCTGGAACATTTTTTCAGCCTTTAAAATGACGTTTATAAAGATCGTACAGAAATGAAATATTCAGTAGTCTGCTGATTACTAAAGAACACGGTATGTTCTGTGCATTATAATCAGTTGCAACCATCAAAACTAGTATAAACAGAAAGATAATCAAAAATGAAAATGTGTTGAGGTTGTAGGATGAAATTTTTTTTTTAAGATTTTATTTATTTGGGGGTGCCTGGGTGGCTCAGTCATTAAGCGTCTGCCTTCGGCTCAGGGCATGAACCCGGAGTTCTGGGATCGAGCCCCACGTCAGGCTCTCCTGCTGGGAGCCTGCTTCTTCCTCTCCCACTCCCCCTGCTTGTGTTCCCTCTCTTGCTGGCTCTCTCTATCTCTGTCGAATAAATAAAATCTTAAAAAAAAAAGATTTTATTTATTTGACAGAGAAAGAGCACAAGCAGGGGGAGCGGCAGGCAGAGGGAGAGGGAGAAGCAGGCTTCCTGCTGAGCAAAGAGCCCGACATGGGACTTGATCCCATGACCTGAGCTGAAGGTAGATGCTTAACTGACTGAGCCACCATTCAGGTACCCCAGAATGAAATACTTAAGAAAAAATACTATTTCAGTTTTACAGCAAGTCAGGTAATTTCTATCTGAAGCACCATCACTCTCCAAATACTTTTTTTGCTGTCACCTGTCCTGTGCTTGAGTCATGGCAGCTCCGTGACGGTTTGCCATCTGTTCTGAGCATGCTCAGTGTGTGCCGTGTACCGTTGGGTGCTGGGGAGTGCGCAGAAGGTATAGGACGAGCTCAAGGCAGGGGATGTGTCCCCTTGCTGGGGAGAGAGGATGTGTCCCCGCTGCCCCAGCTGATTCGTGCTCGGTGTCGCGGCATGGCCCTAGAACTGATGGGGGGCGTGGGGAGGTGGATGGGCTGGGCCTGCAGCTGGGGGTGGGAGGGTCTGTAGGACCAGGAGAGCTTTCAGGTCAGGGGAGCAACCAGTCTGGTAGCCCAGCACAGGCCAGTTCTCTTGAGGTGGGCTCTGTCTGGATCCTCATAGCTGCACATGAGATCAGAGATAAAGAAGATGCCTGTTACTCATCTTTGGAGACAGTAAATTCTAGTCCTGGAAATGGACTCTTCTAGGAATCTCCAGAGTCCTCTAGGGACAGGGCTGGTGCTCCCCAGGAGCTGGCTGCCCTGCCTTTGCAAGCCCTCCCCGCGCCTCCCAGGCGCAGATCCCCAGGCGCAGGAACCACCTGGAAGGCTGCCCTTTGGTCCCTTCTGGGCTGGCGGTGGAGGATCAGCATTTCTTCTCCAGTGACCTCTTCTTTTAAATCTGTCCCTGGCCCGCATGGGTGCCAGGCGCTCCTGGGGGGCCGCCCCATCCACACTTGCCATTTGGGGACTTTGACATTTTGTTTAAGCAGGGATGTGATTGAGAACGTGTGAGGGTGAGAACCGGAGGTGCTGGCTCTTTAAGGCTCGGCCTTCAAGTGAATTTGGCAGAGGAGAACTGAATGTTTAATTTTAGGGCCAGGAGGGGGTGGGGGAATGTCCCTACCACATCTGGTTTGTGTTAAGCCCTTCCCTTCAGAAAAGGGCTGTGTTTATGGTTCAAATCCAGCAGAGATGGGGCGGGAGGGGCGCCACTTTCCCCTACTAGGCATTGGGGCACCGAGAATGCACAAAGCTTCCTTCTGGTCCTGTGACCCCATCCTGAGCTAAACAGTTCCAAGTTTGAGAAATGTCCGACGTCCATTTTATCCCTGAAGTGACAGCAGATGTTCGCCCTCAGACGGCCTCCAGCAGCTGGGATTGCGGGGCTGAGCTCTGTCCCTGGTGCCGCAGAACTCCCCGGAGTTGGCTGGCTGTCAGCTCGGCTGTCTGGGGTCCGCAGGTCCCGGATGCTCAGGGGTCAGCAGTGCTGCTGGGATCCCGGGATCCCAGAGGCATTCCAGGCTGTCAGAGCTGGAGGGTCCTGCAGAGACCAGCCCCAGGCCCCTCTTGACAGATCGGGAAACTGAGGCCCAGAGGGCTGAAGAGGCTAGTCCAAGGTCACGCAGCAGATCAGTGGCAGACGCGGGATTCAAACCACACTTTCCTGGCTCTCAATTTGGTTGGGTGCTCTTTTCGGGGCCCCGTATGGCTTCCCCTTTGCCTGCTGTTTGTATTACTCTTGCAGGCTCTGCTCTGAGGGCTCGGGGACGGTGGGGTGGAGACGGTGCGGAGGCTGCGAGTGCCTCGAGGCTGGGCTGCTCACCAGCTTCCCGGCACTGGCACGGCCCCTGGCACAGGGCGAGAGCTTCGAACACATGAAATGAGTGAGCGGTGTGGTCTGAGGGTGGGGGTGCTGGTGCTCCCGTTAGAAGCATTGCTTCCGGTGGGGGTGGATACCGGGCATGGGTCCCTGTCGCGAGGCTCTCCTTGTTCCAAGGCCATGTCTTGTCTTCCCCAGCCCTTTCCCCATTCTGGAATATCACCCAGCTGGTACGTAAGCCCATGGTTTCAGAGCCAAAAGGAGCCGCTGATAGCAAGCGTTCCATGCCTTTCAGGTGACAGATGAGGAACTAGGGGCAGGGCCACACAGCTCGTCGGTGGGCACCCGAGCCCGAGTCTGCAGCCCTCCTGGTTGCTCAGGGTGGGGGCTGAGGGTAGAAAGAGGAAAGGCCCATCTGGTCCTTTGTGCCTCCTCCACCTGTGTCTTCCTCCATCGGGTGAACGTTTTCTCCGTCTCCCTCTTCTCTGCAGCTTCCTATCGCCCTGAGGGTGGAGGTGGACGGGAGGCGGTTTTCCCAGAGCCCCCCCCATGTGGGGACTGGGTTAAGTCATTCCCTTGTGCCTTCCTAGAAGGGGAAATGGGGAGACTGGCTCATTTCCTCCCAAAGCCGGAGTCACCTTGGAGTCAGAGCCCAGGGAGGGGCACCCCAGTTACCCTTTGCCTCTGGCCCTGGGGGCACTTAACCCGCCACTGTTTTCATGAAAGGTGGAGGGCCGGGGAGGCCCTGTGCATGATTACTGGCCCCCACCCCAAGTCTGCCTTTACTGCTTTCGGGGGGGCGGTGTTTCTCATCCTTGGTGCCAGGCAGGCTGGCGCTGGTGGCAAGGAGAGTGTCAGGCAATGGCATTGCCCCCATCATGTGTGGAGTGGGCAGCTCTTAAACACTAGCATGGGTCACGATTTGCAATGTTCTGGGTTGATAAGTCTTCGGTGTCTCTTTTTGTCTTATTATGGGAGTATAACTTGCTCATGGTAAAAAAAAAAAAAAATCCCTTCAGGTAATATGGTTGTTTTTTCTATGCCACACATAAGGTTTTGTGTTTAATCTGTATCTCTATTTTTATATATAGAGAGAATTTGTGGTAAAATATACGTAACATAAGATTTACCATTTTTACCATTTAAAAAAAAATATTTATTTGAGAGAGAGAGTGCATGCACACGAGTGGGGGGATGGGCAGAGGAAGAAGCAGACTCCCCGCTGAGCAGGGAGCCCAATGTGGAGCTCTATCCCAGGACCCTGAGATCATGACCTGAGCTGAAGGCAGAGGCTTTAACTGATTGACCCACCCAGGCACCCTCCCCCATTTTTACCATTTTTAAGTGTGTGGTTCAATGACATTAAGTGCATTCACAGCGTTATGCAACTGTCTCCGCGATCCGTCTCCAGAACTCTTGTCATCTGGCAAAACTGAAACTCTGAAGCTGTTAAACATGAACTCCCCATTCCCCTTCCTCCGGGCCCAGGACAACCTCCCTTCTATCTTCTCTGTGAACTTGACTGCTTTAGGCACCGCGTTAAAGAGGAATCATCCAGTATTTGTCCTTTTGTGTCTGGCTTATTTGCTTCGCATCATGTCCTCCGGTTCATCTGTGTGGTGACCTGTGTCAGCACTGCTTCCTTCTTATGGCTGACCAATATTCCAGGGTATGCATACACCCCGTTCTGTTGACCCGTTCATCTTTTGATGGACATTTGGATTGCTTCCACCTCTTGGCTGTGGTGCATAATGCTGCTGGGAACGTGGGTGTCCAAATATCTGTTTGATTCCTTGCTTTCCATTCTTTTCTGTATCTACCCAGAAGTGCAATGGCTACATTTTATGGATTGACTGCTTATGCTTTCCAGGCACTTTGAGCCCCCAAGGCAGCACTGATAGGTCAGCAGAGGGCTCTGGACACCGGCCCTCTTTCCTCCTCCCCCCGGGCCAGGTCCCTGGTCTGTTGGGCTTGCCCCAGTAGCTGCCTGCACAGGTGGGCCAGCTGGCCAACGGGGTCACCCCAGGGGTGCCATGGCCCGTGCTGGCTGCAGCACAGCTCTGGGGACGTCTGGGGCCACTGAGCTAATGAGAAGCTCTGGCAACTTCTGGTGAAGAAGGGCCTTTTGGGGCCAGGTCCCAGCCTTCCTCCTGCTACAGGGAAGGGGACTGTAGCCTCTTGAGCATTCTGGGGAGGAGTGGGGACCCCAGAACCAGTAGGACCCAACTCTCCCCATGGCCACCCCCCCGGCCCCCTCCTGTTCTTCCTGTCCTGGGCTGATTCTGTGCCAGAGGCTCTCCTGGAGGGTAACTGTGAGACAGATTTTTGGCCAGTGAGTTACAGAGACAAATGTAAAATCTTCTAGCCTCCTTTGGAACTGGAGACCGTTCTGTCTGCTGCTTGGTAACAGAGCAGGATCTCCTCTCCCGATTCCTGCTCGCACCACGTCTGCTGCACCTGCGGTTGGCCGCTGGCTCAGGTCGGGGCTCACATGCGGCCGCACCCCAGAGTCCCACACGGAGCATTGGTTTCTGCCTGCTTGCTGGTGTGGACCTCCACCACGAACCAGGACCCTGGCTCTCTGCAGGGATCTGTGCGTCATTACCTCTTGGGTGCCCCGCTTGGCAGCGTGTGTAGTGAGGGTGGGGCCGTCTCTCGTGCTGGTAGTTGCTGGTTTGCTACCCCGTACTCAGGAGATGCTCAGTGAGGGAGACAGAAAGCAGGGGAAGGAACTCTGGAGTCGGGTGTTAGGGAACTCCTGGTTTTTGGTTGAGGTCTTGTTCTTTGCCAGCTGGGGTGCTTAACCCTCTGGAGCCTCAGTTTTTCCACCTCTGAAATGGGGGGGTCACAATCTAACTCATAAGGTTATGGTGAAGAGTCCATGTACAAAGTGCTTGCTTGGTGAGCGAGCGTCACTGAATGTCAGCTGTGGGCATCGCTGTGCCCTCTCAGTGGGAGGGGAGCCGCCAGCCAGCAGACCTGGGCGAGGACTTGGTGCAGGACGGTGAGGTCTGCAGACCGCCCTGTGCTTTCCCTCTGCTGCTCTGTTGTCCGGTCCCAGGCCAAGCCGCCTGGGAGAGTCTGGATGAGAGGAGGAAGGGGCACTGTGAAGCTCTCTGGCTGGGTGGCTGCAGCTTCCTCCCCGTGCACTGTCGTGGGGCCAGCTGCCGCTCGCCTAGCAGGGATTACGTGTTTGCGGGAAGAAGGGGGCCAGGGTTCCTTGCGCTTCATTCCAATGCAACGTGTCCTTGGATCCCGGCACCCTTTCCTGCCAGACCCTCTTAGAACCCCTCACTTAGAACCCCTGACCAGGCATTCTGGCTCGGCACTCTCTCCAAGCTGGGTCGCCATATGACTGTTTCTTAGGTGGGTCCCCCCCACCTTCCTAGATTGCAGGCTCCAGGACTCCTGTCTCCCCCATATTTGGGGACAGGAAATAGAAGCCTCCATCTCCAGGCAGTGGAATGCCCCTTTCTCCTGCAGGATAGGATGATTGGGACCACCTGTACATGGGTCACGTCCAGGTGCAGGGGAGGGAACAGGTGGGTAGTCCTGCTTTCTGTCTCCTCCTTTCTTCCCTAGCCTGCAGGAGAGTCCGTCTTGCAAGGCTGCAGTGTGTTGAGAAGGGCTCAGCTTTGGTGTCGGCAGTTCTGGGGTGAAGGGAAACTCTGCTATCTTCGTCCTGTGTCCTGCCATCTATCCTGCAGGGTCACTGCCAGGACTAACCGAGAGGAGGGATGTCAACCAGAGGAGCCTGGTGGGCTCCCTAAGTGTGGGCAGGGGTTGTTATTTCCTATGTGTGCACAGAGCCAGGGAGCGTTTTAGCAAACCCTGCTTGCCCTTCTCTGCACAGGGGAGGTGGTAAAGACTTTCTCCATGCTCCTCGAGCCTGGAGTTGCCCCAACTTGCTCGATTATAGGATTCACTAGGAGTACTTGCTACTTGTTACAATTCTGATTCATGGGTCCCACCTCTGAACTCCTGAACCAGAATGGCCGTTGTTGGGGTGGGATCTGCATTTTCAGCATGTTTTATAATGAGGCCAATTTTGGGAACTCTCGCATTTGCTGCTCTTGGAGTCCTGTCCCAGTGGCTGTATGATTTGATTTCACAAGAGCCCACTGAGACCGCTATGAGGCGGGTATGGCCCCCCCTAACCTGGAAGACTTTCTAGGTGAGGAGACCGAAAGGCTTCCAGGACAGCCTCAGGCCCTGTGCTCCCTCGCAATGGAACCGGAATTAGAACTCAGATCTCCCAGTACCATGCGTCCATTGTGCCTGCCACCGTTCTGTTGAAGCATGGAAAAGGTGGGGGATGGAGAGAGGTGCGGTGACAGGAGGGAAGTGAGTATCATGGCTGCGGTGGTGGCAGAGGGGGAGCAGTGGCTACTGCCCCTTGAGGGAGGCCCGCGGAGACCAGGGGCGGCGGGGGTGGGAGCTTCCCCAGTGTGCCTTCTGAAAGCCAGGGCCCAGCTGAGCGTGGTGAGCCGTGGGCTTTGTCCCGGGCCGCTGCAGATCCACAGGTGGAAGGAGGGTAGGGAGGCGGCAGGGGCCAGGTGGACAGAGCTCGGACACCGTCCAGGGTGGAATCCTGGAAGTCCCATGGGTAGCTAGTGTCCACTCCTCCTGCCCCTCCCCCTGTTGTGGTTAGGTCTGGGAAGCCTTCTAGAAGCACAGGCAGGGCGAACCCCCCAGCTCAGATGGTGGAGGGCGGAGTGTGCGGGAAGTGAGGAATGGGTATCGCCAGGCCCCTCCAGGGGCAGGGGTCCACTGCCTCCCCTGCTTCCTTATTCCCAAGGTTGGCTTGGTCCATGAAAGGAAAACCCTTTCAGGTTCTTCGTGTACCCCGCCCTCCCTTTTCAGTTTCCCTGTAAGAGGCTCTTAATGATTTCAACCTGATTGTGTCTGGGTTTTGGTGGAAAGGCTGGGGGAGGGTCAGGCGGGGGAGGGAGACACCGGACTTAGGTTCTAAGGCCCAGCTTGTCCATCCCTTCTGCAAGTAGGATCGCCTTTCCCTGGGGAGCTTCAGGTGCGCCTGTGCAGGCTCCGCTCCTGGAGGGCGATGGGCCTGGGTTGGGGGGATGGGGGCAGTGAGAGGGGAGGAGCCTCATGCTGGGCCTGTGCATGTCACCTGCTGTTGGGTGCTCGGGAGAGAGGAGGTCCAGGCTGACCGAGCCTGCGGTTGGAAGCACGGGCTCTGCAGCCTGAATTCTGGCTCCTCCCTGTGCTGTTTGATGGGACGTTGAGTGACTTTGTGAGCTCTGTGTGTCCTTTCTCATCTGGAAAATGCGATTGACGATAGTCCCTACCTCCTAGGGAGATTGGGAGGATTATGGTGCCGGTGCTGGCAGAGCACTGGACAGTGGGCTTGGAGGGCATCCTGGTCTCTCAGATCCTTTCCCTCTTGACTTTACATTCGGTTGTCAGGCCGAGGGCTGTAGACCCTTCTTTGTAGCCATGGTGAGCCGCTGGAGGTGTCTGGGTGGGCAGGGGAGTGTGGTAGAAAGCTGGGTTTCACTGGATGGCATCTTCATCCATTCATTCCTTCATCTCTTGGCTCAGGTACAAAATCTGAGGGTGACCTCTGATCCCTCCCTGACCCCCCAGGTGTACTTGCGTCCACGCACTTCTATGTCTCCACCACGACCACCACCACCCTGGTCTAAGCCACTTTTCTCTCTTGCCTGGACCTTTGTGTGGTCCCCTTACTGTTCTCTGCTGACGTTCTTGTCCACCTCTGATCTGTCCTTCACCCCAAAATTAGGAGTCTCTTCCCAAGATGCAGGTGTAATTATGGGTCAGCCAACACCTGATTCCTGCACCCACCTTGTCCTCACCCCTGACCCTTAGCTGAAGTCAGACAGACCTCTTCAGGGGCTTCCATTGTTCTCAGAAGAGACCATCCTAACCTCCCGCGCGAGCCTTGAGCCCCCGTGGCCTGCTGAGCTCAGCCTCTGCCCCTCGCCTTCCTCCTGCACCATCTTCCAGTGGTTTGAGCATGGCTTCATTGCTTTGTGCCTGAGGACTGTGGTACTTTGTTCCCCCTGCTCGGGCAGCATCGCCTCCTGGCCGCTCTTGGCCCCACACACGTGCATAGGGTGACCGTATGGCTTGGTTTGCACCTGTTGCCCTGATGTGATTATTATCATCTTTTAAAATTTAAATAAATTCAGTTAACATACAGTGTATTATTAGTTTCGGAGTTAGAGTTCAGTGATTCATCAGTTGCACATAATGCCCAGTGCTCATTCCATCACGTGCCCTCCTCAATGTCTATCACCCACTTACCCCATCCCCCCACCCTGCTCCCCTCCAGCAACCCTCAGTTTGTTTCCTGTGGTTTAGAGTCTCTTTTGGTTTGTCTCCCTCTCTGATTTCGTCTTTTAAAATTTTTCCCTCCCCCTGTGCTCCTGTTTTGTTTCTTAAATTCCACATATGAGTGAAATCATATGATAATTGTTTTTCTCTGACTTACTTCGCTTAGCATAATACCCTCTAGTTCACCCTGGGCGTCATTGTGAATGGCAAGATTTCGGGGTTTTTTTTGATGGCCAAGTAATATTCCATTGTATATACATACCACACCTTCTTTATCTATTCATCGATCGTTGGATGCCCTGATGTGATTATTAATAGCAGCTCCTTTTATTTTGAAGTGCCTTGGTTTGGATGATAAATTAGATGGTCCCCCTTCCCATTTACAGTATTTTCGTTTAATTAAAACTCCTCAGCTTTAGAAATTCACTGACTGGTGTGCCTGGTTGGCGTGTCAGGTAAGTGTCCGACTCTTGGTTTTGGTTCAGATCCCGGTGACAGGCTCCCTGCTCAGGGGGGGTCTACTTGAGATTCTCTCTCTCCCTCAGCCCCTCCCACTTGTGCTCTCTTGCTCTCTAAAATAAATAAATAAATCTTAAAAAGAAAACTCACTGACTTCCTCAGGGCCGTAGTCAGGTGTGGGTGTGCGTGTGCACTCCTACACACACGACCAGGTTAGGGCCCTGTTTTGGCCCCAGACCTTCTGGAATTTTTCCTGTATGCATTTAAACTCAGTTTGCAAATATACAGTCACTTATGAGTCTTTGATTACCATTTGTCATCCCCGGCAGACAGAAGGCTCTTTGACTTAGGAGCCCAGCATGTGACTCCAGGCCCCATGTGAATCTGGCTCCCGGCTCTCAGGGGGGGATCCTGGGGCCTGGGCTAGGCAGGAGCATCTGCAGTGGACCGCTGTGGGGGAGGCTGCTGACATCAGGCCAGTCCAAGCCCAGACAAGCCAGTTGCCCACACTCTGGCATACACACCCCCAACTTGGCTGCCCCTTTAATTATTCCTGATCTCTCTCAATGGGCTTTGTGTTCAGAAAGCCAAAAGAGGCCAGAGTTCAAACCCTCTCTCCACCTCCCTAAAACAGAGTCAGAAGAAAAACCTGCCAGGCCCATTCTGCATCCCCAGGGAGCCACCAGGTCTGGGACCTTGTCTCGTGGCTGGATGTGAGCGCTGGGGGTGACCCTTAGCCCGGTGTCCTGGGCTGGCCTTTAGCTACCCTCCTTGGTCCAGGCCCAGGGACGGCCTGAGGATGGCTGTCCAGGTGCCCCTGTAGTTCTAGACAGATGCAGAGCTGGGGCAGGATGGTGGGTGGAGCTGCGTGGTTGGAGCGGGTGGTGCTGGCTGATTCCTCATTTATTTTGCACCCTGAGTGAAGGGAGAGGGCTTCCCTGGAGGGGCCTCAGCCCCAGCATAGTGGACAGGGCTTGGGCTTTGGTGTCCCTGGGACCCCGGTTCAGATTTCAGTGCTGCCGTTCCCTAGTTGTGTGCCTGGGAAGGTTGTCGAACACTTCTGGCCCTCAGTTTCCTCCTCTGGCATAGGGTTGTTGAGCAGATTTGCTGAGGTGGTGGAAACCTCACAGAGTGGGAAGGATAGCCAACATCTTTGATCTCATTCCCTCTCTGCCCCCCTCCTCGGGGCCAGAGGTCCACATTCCCTTAGAGTCCCCTTCGCGGGGGCTTGACGCTGTATTTTCCTCTGGACTGAGGTTTGGGGGAGGCTGTGGTGCCCTCCGGCTGCCCCTGCTCTCTGCACCTTTCTGAGGTGAAGCCCAGCGCTGGGGCACAGAGCGGATGTGGCTCTCGCAGCTTCGAGGAGGCTGTGAACACACTTCCCCACAGACAGGAGCCCCGTGTCCTGCCGGGTCCCAGCAGAGGGTCCTGGCCAGACCCACCTGTGGCTGTACTTCTTACCCTCCGAAAACGTGGGCGATCCTGCAGACACATCCCCGTTCCCCAGCCTCCTGCTTCCAGCTTCGGACCCCTTTGCTGCCCTGTCCCTCGAGCCAGGCTGGCCAACAGGCCCGCCCACTGCGCTGGCTGCCAACGCCCCATCCTCCTGACAGCTCCGGTGGCCGAGCCGGGTGGGCAGTGCTGGCGTGGGGTTCCATCGGCCTAGGCCTGGGTGGGCTTTTCCTTGGCTCACGGGTTGTCTTTGGGTCCTTAGTAGGGAGATTTGGGGGTGTCTGTGTTGTTTTATAGTGTGCTGATCTGTGTTTGGGTTTTGAGAGAAGAAACTTGATTTTCCTGGACCTCAGGTGAGGAGAACTGACTAAAGAGGCCCTCAGCTCATGCCTCCAGTCACTGCAGGTCCGTGTCCAGTCTGGTCACTGCGCATCTGTCACCTTTTTACCCCACCGTCTTCCTACAGTGGGCATGCGAATCGTCCCCAACCCCTCCCCTGCCAGCACGGCTGATGGGACGCTGAACATTCCCCCACGTACCCGGCGTTCACCATGGGAGGGGTCCTCTGGGAGGGGCCTTCCGGCGAGCATTGCTGGGTAGCTGGGCAGGTGCACGTTGGGGTTGACCTCTAGTGCTGGATTGCACTCCAGAAGGGCCGCGCCGTCTGCTCTCCAGAGGGCATAAGAGCCCCCGTTTCCCTCGACCAGTCTCTTAGTTGTGAAGGGGCAGTTACTGCTTTATAGGCAACTCAGGAGGCACTCCACGTGCCACGCCTCTCCTTCCCTTCCTCCAGCCAGCGCTCCAGGAACCAGAGACTTCCTCTTAGGCACAGGGTAATTGCTGTCACAGAGGAGAGGCATGGAGATCTTCTGCAGAAAGCCCTGTGCCCTGGGTGGTGGCAGTTCATAGCTGCAGTCTGTTGTTACCGTTTAGGAAGTTTGCGCTTCACCCCACCCCGCAGGGCGCCAGTCACCGGGGTGACTCCTCCTGACTTGTGATGCTCCCAGGGTGTTGGACTCTGAGCTGGCACTGCCACCCTGTTTTCTGCTTGGGGCGTTTGTGGGTTCCCTGGAGCTTTGAGCTTTCCCTTTCGAGGCCGTGTTTCTACCTCCATTTGGTGGGAGGTCATGTGGCTGCTGGGTGGCAGTCCCCTCAGGAGGGAGGGTGGGAGGCATCATGGCGTTGGCTTCAGTCTGGGCCTTGAGCTGAGGGCCTATCGGTCATGTGTCCTTGGGCCGGAGGAGCTGGGTCACAGAACCTGCCGGAGCACGCGGATCAGACTCAGGGACACACGCGGCACCGGGGCCACCTCCCTGACTCCCGCAGGGTGCCCACTGACCGTTTGCACACACTTCACGGCCTCTTGCGGGCCTGTTGCTGCCGAGTGTGATTTCACAGACGGAGGCTTCGAGAGGTCAAGTTGAGGGTCACACCTCAGCTATACAGGGAAGTCCAGTTAGGGTTGAGTCAGCCAGACCACAGATCCCCATATTTCATGAATATGAGGCAGGGCCAACTCCTTGTCATCCGGGGAACCTTTCTGTGGAACTGAGTGGCCCATAGCTGTAAGCATCGGTGCCAGAAAAACCAAATGACCTCACTTTTGGGTGGCTTTTCCTTCTTTGGAAAAGGAATGTGTAGGCTACTCCTGTGAGCTCCAGCCCGCCGAGGCCTGTGTGCCGTCAGACCTGCAGGGGCCAGAATTGGACTGCAGACGTGGGGGAGGTGTCACAGGCGGCACCAGCTCAGGCTCAGCCGTGGGGAGCAGGCCTTTCTCACACTGGTCTCCAGGGCAAGGTGTCGCCCTGCTGCTGGGTGGTGTGAGGTATGGCCAGAGGAGCAGATGCCCTGGGCTGGGAGCTGCCCTGCAGAGTAGCCACTCCTGGGGGAGGCATCGAGAAGGCCAGTAGTATCTGCAGCTCAGGGTTCAGGCCTGGCACCGCTGCTACGTGTGGCCAAAGATGAGACCAGTGCCTGTCACCTGAGAATCCTCCTGTGAGCTTGCTTTCCGGCCACAGTCAGTAGCTGGCTAGTTCAGTCCGTGCCCTCGGGGCCTGGATGAGGGGAGGGTCCAGGGCCTGCCTTTGTGGCTGGTTTCTTGCCAGTGGGACTCATGGGTAAGCAACAACAACAAAACCGAGGTCAAAGGCTTAGCGGGGTCCTGGAACAGGAGTTAATTTAGTGTTTGGTATTTTTTTGTAACAGCTTTTTTGAGACATGATTTACATACAGGTCCCCCATTTAAAGGGTACGGTTGGAAGGTGGTTAGTGTTCTCACAGCTGTGCAACATCCGCACAGTCCGTTTGAGGACATTTTTTTTTTTCTTCAAGATTTTATTTATTTATTTATTTGACAGAGTGTGGGTCGGGGGAGCACACAAGCGGGGCAGCGGCAGGGAGAGGGAGAAGTAGGCTCCCCCTGAGCAGGGAGCCCGACGCAGGGCTTGATCCCAGGACCCTGTGATCATGACCTGAGCCGAAGGCAGATGCTTCACCGACTGAACCACCCCGGCGCCCCTGAGCTTAACCCTGCTTTGTCCCCTGCTTCCAGCCCTGAGCAACCAGGACTCACTTTCTGTCTCTGTAGATAGGTTTTTGGTTTTTGACATCTAGCGAGCGCTTATCTGCGTCCGGCACTGGGCTAAGACCTTTGCGTTACTCCCACACACCCTCCCACACAACCACCGTGTGGAACAGAGGCTCGTGTTTGTCTTCTTGATGTGACAGCCGAGGCCCCGTGGATCTGGATCAGAAAGGCCGCCGGAGCCTGCTGATGGCGGCGGCGTCCTTATTTGGTCTCTGGCTGCTGCAGTGGGGATGGTGGAGGCTACTCTCACTGGCCAGGAGCTAGTGGGACAGCCTTTGCGTCTTCACAGGGATCACGTGCCACCTGTCTTTTAAAATGGTTCCCAATTCTCTCAGGAGCCAGCAGTTCCACCTACACTGGCAGGAAGGCTCTGAGCTGCCCAGGCCTCCGTCTGCTTTCTGAGGGCCTTGTCGGGAAGGAGGCGCCAGGGCCTCATCGAGGCCGCAGGAGCGCTCTCCAAGCCGGGTGCGTTTATCAGGTCACACCGCCTGCCAGGAGGAGCCATTCAGCCCATCACCTTTGTCCCCCAGTGTGGGCTGCAGGTGGACATAAAGGAGGAGACATACAGGCTCCTGGTCCCCCTTCCTAGTCCCCACCCTGGCTGGGAGGCTGGTCTCGAGGTTTCCTCATCAGTGGGGGAAAAACAATAACAGGACGTCTTTCTTTCCAGCCTGTAGAACTCTGTGAATGATTAACCTTGATTAAACAGAAAGGGATGGGAAACGAGAGCAGAATGACCTCCGATGTTTATGGGCTCCCGCTCTGTTGTGTTTGCTTCCATTGGCCTCATTTTGACAGCAGCCTGCAGAGTAGGGATAGTATGTAACCCCATTAGTCAGATGAGGGGATGAAGGCCAAGACAGGTTAATTAGGGTCCCACAGCCAGTGAGGGACAGAGGTGGGCTGGATTAAGATTTTTTAAGTATCTGCTGTGGACACAGAACCAGGCTGCCTTTGATAAAGTACTTAAGATCTAATTTGGTCCTTTCTGATGCTGTGCTGTGTAGGTCTTGTGGGTTTGTTTGTTTGTTTTGTCAGAAAGGGAGCATAAGTAGGGTGAGTGGCAGGCAGAGGGAGAAGCAGGCTCCCCACTGAGCAAGGAGCCCGATGAGGGGCTTGACTGGGGCTTGATTGCAGGACCCTGGGATCATGCCCTGAGCTGAAGGCAGGCGCTTAACCTGCTGAGCCACCCAGGCGTCCTGCTGTGTAGGTCTTGTTATCCCCATTTTACAGGTGGGCATCCTGAGGCCGAGACTGAGAATCCTGTCCAAAGAGAGCTAGCGAGAGGTATAGGCTGGGACTGCAGCCCCAGCTCTGCCCGGTTCCACAGTCCAGCTCCCTCGGGTGCCCCAGCCACCTTCACCCAGAGTTTCCAAGATCCTAGCATTTGCATGGCCTTGGGGGGTAAGCTGTGAGAGAGATACCCTTTCCAGACAGAGGAAACTGCCTGGCGGTTCTCAACTTTGTCAGCAACCACTCCCAGGTTGGGGGAAAGTAAATAGATCTGGGTGGAGATGTTCTTGAGGACTCTGCTTTTCATCTTCGAGCGAGCCAGCTGACAGTTTGCTTTGAAAGGCTGGCAGCATGCCCTCGATAAGTGAACCAGATACTCCTGTTTATGTTACTAGAGCAGCGGGCATCTGAGATCACTTCTGGGCAGCTCTTTGCCTGCACAAACCACCCCGTGCCCACACTGGCTAGACTGGCCATGTGGGGACCAGAGGGTCTCCAGGGTGGCCCGCGGGAGAGAGAAGGCACCCTGGCTGTGCCAGCAGATGCCGCCGAGAACTCGACCCGGCACACCCATGCTGACCTGGCCCTGTGGGGCACCTGGCCCGATGCCCACCCCCTGCGGCCGCGGGCGGCACAGGAGGGGTGTGCTCTGACCGGCAGCCATGGCGGAGCTCCCTCTGGGGGGGAATTGGGGGCTGGGGGCCAGAGAACAAGACCAGGTCCCTGGTTGCTCTACTCCAGGGAGGGGCACTGGAATTGAGCAGCCAGGTACCAAAGAGGCTGAGAAGCTAGACTGGGGTTTTTCTGGAGCCTCCTGGCCAGGGGGCGCTGCCCTTCATCTTCCCCCATGGTTAGCAGTTTACAACTATTGGGGTGAATATGTGTGTGTGTGATTGCTGGCTCGTTCTCCTGTCCTGGCCCCTAACTATGACTTTCTTTGGAATATTCTAGACTGATAAGGCACTTTAAAGTTTTTCAAAACCCTTTCTCTATGTAATATCTTAATTTGATTCTCTTACTAATTCTTTTAAGTAGATAGGACAGTTTTTTCCTTTTTTATTGTTCTTTTTTATTTTGGAAACATCTGCTTTTTTTCCCCCCTTGTTGCACGGATCCTTCACCCCCACAAAAAAATTCCCAGAGAAATGGGAAGTTCTCTATATCCCATCCCAGAGGTCTGACTTAGATAAATGTATATGCTTGCAGGCGGACTTTTCTTACATTTGCATAGCTTTTCTTTTTTTTTTAAATAGGTAATGACTGTATGTGGTATGAAATTCAAAAGAAACAGAAGGGTATTCTGTCAAAAGCAAATGTCCTTCCCTCCTTTGTCAGGAGGCCCCAGCTCCCCTCCCTAGAGACAGCCAATGTCTCAAGTCCCTGTATGTCCTTCCAGGGGTGTTCTGGCATACAGCTGCTGCTTCTTTTTTTTTTTTTTTTAAAGATTTTATTTATTTATTTGAGAGAGATAGAGACAGCCAGCGAGAGAGGGAACACAAGCAGGGGGAGTGGGAGAGGAAGAAGCAGGCTCATAGTGGAGGAGCCTGATGTGGGACTCGATCCCATAATGCCGGGATCACGCCCTGAGCCGAAGGCAGATGCTTAACGACTGTGCCACCCAGGCGCCCCTGGCATACAGCTTCTGTAGGTGATCCAGTAAACTACTAACAGGTGTCCGGTTGTGAGAGCGGGAGCTGTCAGTCTCAAGACTGAAACACTGATCATACTTTGAGTTCATTGACATGAAACTCTTCCTGTTTATTGGCCTCTTTGGAAAGTGAGAAGAGCCTACCAATCAGAATCAGCCCTACAGGGAGCGAAAGATTGCCCCTGCATGCTCTATTCGCTTGTGCCTTTTTTTTTTTTTTTAATTGAAGTATAGTTGACGCACAGCATTGCATTTGTTTTAGGTGTACAATAGTGATTCTCGACAATTCTGTACATTATGCTATGCTCCCCACAAGTGTAGCTCCCACCTGTGCTTCTGTCTTTGAATTAGGCACCTTATGATGGGAAAAGTGGCTGGATTCCAGCCTGCAAGGTGTGAGAGACTTATTTGGGGTTCCATAGCTTCAAGGGGTCGAGGTGACTTATCTGGGCTCACACGCACACCAGGTTCCCTAACCCCTATCCTCTGAACAATAGCTCCCCTGGAATGATCCCAGAGGAGTGGGATGATGTGCCTGGGAGAGGTGTGGTCAGTACGTGAGCCTGGGGCCTGTGGTGGCTGGGTGAGGTGGCCCTGCTGTCCCCCTACCACTGCCAAGCCATCTTAATTTGGCTGCAGGTGGGCTATCTTGTTTACTCTGTTGTGCAACCAGTAGAAAAGGCACCTTTGTCAACGGAGGCTTCTCTGGTGAGGTCAGCCAAGAGTGGACGGCCTGGATTGTGCTGGGAGGCGAGTAAACATCAAAAAGGAAAGTGCTAGCAGGGAGAAGGGTGAGGGAGCAGATCGTGGACACCGGCCATATCTGCAGATGCCTGATCAAAGGAAGCAGGGGGAGTCACGGACACATGCTTCCTGGAGCAGGGGTGCTGGTCACGTGTGGGTGGGGCTTGTTCAGGTGCTTTTCGTGTTCCTGTGATCACTCACTTGGCTTTGAACCTGCAGTACATATAGTTCTGTATCCTGCTTTTTTGTTAATTATATCTAAGGGTTCTTTCCATAATAATAGATGGTTTCAGAACCTCTCATTTTGACCGTGTAATGTTCCATTAAGTGGATGAATCATAATTTACTTTACTGATACTTTATTAATGTAATTTGGGGCCATTTCTAATTTTTTCCTCTCGAGTAACGCTGACAAGAACATTTTCATACTCATGGCCTTTATTTAGCAGTGTTTGCCCAGAATAGCGCCCCGGCTTTGGGCTAGGGCTTGTGCGCATTTTAGTTCCCTTGGTGGGGAGCTTTCCTCAGGAGGCGTGCGCATCAGCCCACCTGCCGTGACGTCACCCCGTCTGCCGTGATGCCGTGATGTCAGCCCGCCTGCCATGACGTGTTGCGGGCCTTGTCATGGTACCCACCCTGCCATGGGAATTAGCAGAAACTTATTTTTGCAAAGGTAACAAATGAAAATCGGCACTTTTGGTTCAATCACCAAGTATGGCCGTGTGTGTGGTACCTCTCACTATCATCCCTGGTGACAGGTATGAGTCCACGATCAAGCCCAAGTGAGGGGAGCCCCCGTGGCCCCTGTCAGGAAGTCCTGTAAGCTTTTGCTACCAGATCCCTAGATGGCTGGCGTCAGCTACGGTGGTAGGAGGAGCCAGAGACCCGAGGAGTGTTGTTGTTTTAAAATTTTTAATGTTTTATTTCTAAGTAATCTCTACGCCCCGCGTAGGACTCCAACTCACAAGCCCACGATCAAGAGTCACTCACTCTGTCAACTGAGCCAGCCAGGTGTTGTGAAGATGTATGAGTTAAAGGGGGCAAAACACGCAGAAGAAGGTCTAGTACATAGTACGTGCTTAGTAGATGTTAGCCGCTAATATTGCTATTATTTAGGGCATATGTTTGTCTCCTCTAAGTTCTCAACTGGGGGTGCTCTTTGGCTGTCACCACTTGAAATGGGGAGATGCTAGTGGCATCTCATGGGAGGGCCCAGGAATGCCTCTCAACGTCCTATGAGGCATAGGACAGGCCCCCCGACCGCTGACAAGAAACCAACCCCAAGTATCAATAGTACGGAGGTTGAGAAGCCCTGCTCACACGTTTAAGTGTGACTCTTGGTAACTGAGCTCTTTAAACACATCTCTAGAGTAACATTTTCAAGGACTGCCTTGGTCTCTCAAAGAATCAGCATCAAAGGGACCTTACTTCACTCAGTCCCCCGGGGGTGTGTGGATTCCTTCCCGGCACCCTTACCAAGGACATACCATTGGCAGGTAGCACACTGTACGTTTGACATTTGGTGCTTTATGACATTGAACTCCAGCCTTCCCGGCACTTTCCTGTCTTCCATCCTGGTAATGGTAGCCACCATGCTTTGAACCTTGGGCATGGGTGGTTGTGCTTAGTGGTTGCCATGTATTTGCTGCATTGATCCCCACCATTCTTTGATTTGGGTTTTATTCTTATACCCATTTTACAGATGTGGAGATTGAGGGTGGGAGAAGTGAAGTCACTTGTCCAAGATCGCAAGGGGGCAGAGCTGGGTATGGATCTGGGTCAGCGTTGGTCTAGAATCTGTATTCCTCACTTTGCTTCCTGCCTTGTCCTGCTTGGGGCTGCACCCAGCAAGCTTATTTGCTCATCCATGGGAAGGTCTTCCAAATCTTTGAAGTGAGTTCCTCAGTCCTCTCTTCTGTCCTCTGGTCAAAGAGACCCAGTTCTCAGAGTTCCCCGCAAAGACATGTTTCTGAACTGCTCACCAACCAGAATGCTCTCCCATGTCTTAGTAACCGCCTGCCTGTTTCCTGGCTCTGCTCCCGTCGCCTCTCTCCACCACACTGCCCTCAGAGAGGCTGCCCGTCCCACACCAGCACTACGGATACTCCATCAGCTCAGACTGTGCCAGTGCTGACCGGAGTCACCCAGATTCCATCGGTTGGTGGTGTCACTTCACAGTGACCCATTTTCACTGATACTCCGTAAGATTCAGCCTGCCCATGCCTACACCTGAAGTTCACAGTGTCCCGGTGGAACAGAAGGTGTGTGGAACCAGGAGTCAGGAGGCTGGGTTGTGAACATACCTGACTTTGTGGCCTGAGAAAAGCCACTTGCCTTCTCTGGTCATGGCCTTTGACTTGGGTGCTGTTGGTATTGCTTCCAGCTCTAACATTTCTTCGATGGAATGTGTCGAGCAGCAAGAACTTGTAATAATTGTAGTTCTGATTATTGTGGTAGCAGTAATAATAGGTAATTATTGGCCAGCCGCTCCGTCCCAGGCTCTTTTCAGTGTTTTAAATGGATCGTCTTACGGAATCCCCTGACCCCATGCTGTTATTACCCTCATCGTATTACCCCCACTCTACAGATGAATGGCTTGAGCAGAGCCATGTTGAGTTGCTTGCCCACGGTCACCAGTTGACCAGAAGTGGTTGGACCTGGGGTTTGCATTGTCTTCGTTAGAGTGAATCCGTCCAGTCTCTTGGATGCTTGCTGTCCAGAGTGATCCTGAGCACGTGCCCTGACCTTGCTGTGTTTCAGCATCTCTGCGTTTGACCACTCCCTTCCCCCACCAAGATGAAGGCTGTGAACACCACTTGACTTTAAAGGCTTGGTCTGTGACTCATGCTTATGAGGTGATCCTCTGTACCCCAGATCCCAGCTGAATGTGATTATGCAGATATTCTTTTAGAATCTAAAATAGAGACAAAAATGATGATGATAGGGGCGCCTGGGTGGCTCAGTCGTTAAGCGTCTGCCTTCGGCTCAGGGCGTGATCCCGGCGTTCTGGGATCGAGCCCTGCATCAGGCTCCTCCGCTGGGAGCCTGCTTCTTCCTCTCCCACTCCCCCTGCTTGTGTTCCCTCTCTCGCTGACTGTCTCTCTCTCAGATGAATAAATAAAATCTTAAAAAAAAATTGATGATGATAGTGACTCTTCCTTACACATTTACTATAGTTCAAACATATATTAGTAATATATTATCATTCTTAACATAAATTAGCAATATTAAGGTTAATATTATCTTTTTTCTAATTTTTTATTGTTTAATTTTATCTTATTTAATTTTCATCACAGTTCTGCCTGGTAGATGCGTCCCCATTTTACAGATTTGAATACGGAGGCTCAAAGAGGCACGTGTGGCTAGAGTCACATTCTAGTGCATCTGAGCTGGGAGTGGGGGACAGCATGTTCTCAAAAGCCATTTACTTTCTCAGCACATTTTAAGGGAAATATATACTTGTTAAAGATCTAATGGAAAGGTGTTAGAGGATTCTCTGTGACACTAGGGCTGTGAGACCCATAGAAAAGGTAGACAAAGGTGCTTCTCCATGGCCAGCTCCATGGAACTCAGCCTGGGCTCAGGCACCCTCCTTCTTCTCCCCTGTCGGGATGTGTCCATCTGTCCTTCCTCCCCTCCCCAACTTGGGGCCTGGCCAGGCGTATTCATAGCCCTGACTTTCAGTGCTGTTCATTAGGTAGGGTTAGATATGCAGATTGGATACGGGTAGTTAATTCAAGGTTGGAGAGAGGTTGAATGGGGGTCCGGGATCTCTGCCAGCCCCTCCCTCGCTCCCAGCACCCTCAGAGGCTGCAGCTGTTGGGGGGTGAAAGGGAACCCCTGAGCACTTCCAGCATGGGGCCCCTCGCACATTTCCTGAGACCACCCTGCATCCCTGAGCCCATTTCTGCAGCGGAGTGCATCCACTAAAGGTCCACCAGCAGCTTCTTTCCTTTTTTTTTTTTTTTTTTAAAGATTTTATTTATTTATTAGAGAGAGAGAGCATGAGCAAAGGGAGGGGCAGAGGGAGAGGGAGAGGGAGAAGCAGACCCTCGCTGAGCAGGGAGCCTGCTGTGGGGCTTGACCCCAGGACCCTGGGATCACAACCTGAGCCAAAGGCAGACGCTTAACTGACTGAGCCACCCAGGTGCACCCCACCCCCGCCGCCATCAGCAGCTTCTATCTGTTTAGACAATGAGCTGAAGATGGACCCAGTGGTAGGGCTCTTGGAGCAATGGGAAGGTTTGATAGGGTGAGGCGGGGTTGGGACTAAGGCAATAAAATGATCCCTGCCCTTCATTTGAGTGAGGCTGGACCTCACTGAGGCTGGGGTGGTACTGCTCACCACGGCTGTGCTGTCTGGGCCGGAGGCCGTGGGGCCCCGGGGCTCTAGCCATGGGCATCACTTGTGCTTGGTGGCTGTCCTCCTTGCTGGACCCCTGGGGCACTGCTAAGGGGCAGGTGTCCTCCTTTGTCATAATGTTGGAGCTTGAGCTTCAGGACCAAGGTCTGTTCGTGCATCTTCCCCAGCACCTGGGACGTCTCCACCCTTTGTGTGTCTAGTGGAAGTTACTTGAGCTCTGTGCTTTGAATCCAGTTTAATAAGTCCTTGACTAAGGAACTCCTGGAGTGCTGCCCTGGCCAGGGAACCGTGAATCTTCGGTCTCAGACATGAGAGGTCGGTTATATGCCAGAGGAGAGAATGTGGCTGCATGGTGTGCCTGGAAGCCCACGTTGTCTTCCCCACTCCTTTGCCCCATTGGTTTCTTCTCTGGTGAGGACCTGCAAGGCCACTGTCCTAGTCACAGGCTTTTTGCACCCCACACCACAACGTTAGTCCTTTCCCTTAACACATCAGAGTTCTCAGACACCCCAGGTGTCATCTCGGGAACTCAGGGCAGCACTTTCGGGGTGGGACCCGGACAGAGTTTGGTGGCTGAGGGCAGGGGGAGGCTGCAGGCTGGGGGCACAGAGTGGCTGAGTCCACTGGGAGGTTTCAGGGGGAGCTGCTTTTTCTTTTCCTTCTTACCACTGATGGCACGCTAGTGACAGGCACTTTCTAAGTGTTTTCTAGTTAATCCTCCTGACTTTATAAAGTGCTGTCACTATCTCGCTTTTACTGGTCAGGGAACTAGAGTTTAGGGAGGGTAATCTCAAAGTCACACAGCTGGAAAAGAGAGTCAAACCCAGATGTGGTACACCCCCACATGCATGGTCTGTCACTGGGTGACCTCCACCCTTCCCTGCCTCGGCCTGAGCTGCGTGAGAGGTGCTGCTTATTGGTGGAACTTTCCTTATTTGGGAGGTGCTCAGGTGCCCCTTCGAGGCAGTCACCTGTGGGGCCCAGGATGGGAGACTGAGGGTCTCCCAGGGCAGTGCAGCCCCAGAGGCCTCGAAACCCGGGCTTTGTGTGGGAACCCTGAGCAAACACAGGTGCATTTCTGTCCCAGGGCTCGGAGCCTGGCTTCCCCAGGAAATGGGGCTGGCTGCTTTCAACAGCATTTTACTCTTGCAAAAGCAGTATTTTTTTTTTTTCTTTCAAAACCAGCCTCTTCTTCCTCTCATCCCCAACCCCTCTCCACAACTGAGTGATAAACAGATTAGACAGCCCCCAGCTGTGTCGGTGTGGGTGATTCCCACCAGGACCCTGGCCACATTGGACCTGATACTGTCCCCTGCTGGGGGGATCCACATCCCCTTGTCCCCTTGAGTCTGTAGAAAACCCCAGGCGGAGGCTGAGTGTGGGCCTGGAAGGGAGATGAGAGCAAGGCGCAGTGGAAATTCTAGATGGTGGTAAATGAAAAAAAGCTGCCCTCCCCCCAGATAACACTCTGTGTGATGACACCCGGGGCAGCAGTGTATGGACAGGTCATAGCTAGGAGAGAATTTGGAAGCACGAGATAAATTCTCTTCAAGATGAAAAAATTCTCTAATATGTTTTACTATAAAAAAAGTTTTAACAAAGTGAAAAAAGAGGCCAAGTACCCTCTGGGCTCCTACCAGGTTGCGGTGCCAACACTAGAGGCAGGGCCCCCAGTAAACAGGCCTCCCCTAAGGTGTCTTACATTTCCGGAGGGTCCCCGAGGGCGCTGTTTGGCTCGTCAGCACCCTGCCCTGATACCATCTGGCATCATCCACAGGTGCAGTTGGGTCTTCTAGAACCATCCCCCCCCAACTTTGCGTGAGCTCCTCACTGGCTCCTTTACCCAGTTGTCCAGTTTTCACATCCCCTAGAATGTCCGCTGCACAGGACAGGGGTTTTTGCGATTGTGGTCACTGCCGTGTCCCTGACGCTGTGCCCTGGGACTCTAGGCAGAGCATCGAGGCCACACCTTCAGGAACTCCCATTCCAACAAGTGGCCAGGCGAGGACCGTGCACTGGGATATGGGCAATGATGGAGTGGGCGCAGGGTGCTTTGGGCTCTGTGCCCCAACTCAGATGTGGCGGTGGGCTGGCTGTCAGGAAGGCTTCCTGGAGGAGGTGATAGCTTAGCCTGATCTTGGAAGATGAGGGTGAGCTAGCCAAGCGTGATATGGAGGACGTTCCAGGCCGAGGATCAGAATATACCCTCTGCCCACCCTCGTCTGTGTGCCAGGCTTCCCAAAGGTTTTCGGTAGCATCCACGAGCCTCTTTGTCACGGGAGCACACTGGCCTGCAGAGTGGAGCCGTGTTTGTAGGGAGAGAGCAGTTGCCTCGTGAGGCCTGATTTAAAGATGAGGCCAGGACTTGGGGTTGTCCTAATGCTGCCTCCTCCTGCTCACCTGTGTGAACTGACACCATCCCTTCTTGCTCACAGCTCTTCAGTGCTTGCTTATAAACCTAAGCAGCCATTTCTTTTCCCCTAATGATCACTGGGGTGGCATTCCTCCCTTCGGCCTGTTCCTTGCCACTTCCCTTTGTTCCCCGGGGCAAGAGGAAGTGGTGGGGGAAGGGGATCATGAGTCTGGTGACCTTTCTTAGGAGGGGTGGTTCTGGTGTGGCTGTTACTGGTTGAGTAACACACTGCTCACCATTGCAACTTTGCAGGGTGGGTGGGAGGGGAGCTGACTGGCGCTGCTGGGGGGTGCTGGACGTGGGCGCTCGAGCCCCCATATAGTTGAGGGTGCCGTTTGGTGCTTAGAAGTCTGGAGTTGCCGAGAAGTATGTTGGATCTGGAGCTGGAGAGCTGTTCTTTCTGTTTCCCGTGGAATGTGACAGCGGGGGAGAGACCCCTGCCCCCATTTTAGGTGGGCCTGGGAAATGGAAGCACAGGCTTCTGTTTCTGTTCATGGGTCAGCCTGTCCCTTGTGTGAGCCTCAAGGTGGTGCTGTCCGTGCAGGACGGCTTGGTTGATTGGCGGGGGGAGGGCTTCAGTGTTGCTGCTCCCCCCACCCAGCCCCCCACAGACTAGAAAATCACAATAGAGATGGTCTTTCGTTGAGTCTCCTTAGATTCCCCTCTGGAATTCTTCCTCACAGTTTTGCAGCTTGAGGTGACTCACACCCTGACGCCAGACACACACACACACTCACATGCACACACACATGCACACGCACGCACACACGTGTGCACACACACGTGTGCATTGGGGTCCTCACCTTTCTCTCCTTGTCCTGATGCCGCACCTCTGAACCCAACAAGACTTACTGATTCTTTCCCTTAGGCAGCTGCCAAGCAGACAAAGATTTAATAAACTCATTTGCCCTGGTTAATTAATTAAGGCTTGCTGTGTCACCTTTCTGAGCGCGGGTGGGGGGGCATTAAAGCGGGGTGCTGCGTGGCCCATCCCACGGGTCCCACTCACGCCTTCCTCCCACAGCAGCCGGAGAGGGCATGAGGCGGGCGGGTGCTGGGGACTCACCGAGGCCCCTGTGAGGGTCGCAGAGAGCCTGTGACGCGTGCGGAGCCTGACCGCTTGCTCGTCTCTCTTTCGCGCAGACATTCACGGCCTGGTGCAACTCCCACCTGCGCAAGGCGGGGACACAGATCGAGAACATCGAGGAGGACTTCCGGGACGGACTGAAGCTCATGCTGTTGCTGGAGGTCATCTCAGGTGAGGTGGGCCGCCCTGGCCCAGGACGAGGTGCCGCCTGCTGGGTTCGGCCGCTTGGGGGTGCTGCCCAGAATCCTCAGCTTCTGCTCTGCCTTTGCTCGTGATGACCTTTGGGTCTCTTGAAAGACGTTGGGGGCACCGCGTAGGAGATTAGGTTTGGTCCCGGCTCTGCGGCCGACCAGCCACGTGTCCTTGGACACGTCTCTGCCTTTCTGCCTCAGCACCCTCGTTTGCAGAGAAGGGTCCACCATGGCTGACCATTGCCAAACCTTGGCTCCCCTAGTACCTCTCCACCTATATCCAGATGATCCCACTCCCTCGCCTGGCCCCCAGTGCAGAGTTTGGATGTCCAGAGATCTGGAGGGACGGCTCCCCTGGAAAGCAGAGCTCCACTTTCTCATGAATACCTTTCCTCCTCCGTGCCTTAGAGGATGGTGGTTCCCATAGTCTCGCCTTGCTTTATACACTGGGTAATCTTAGCTACTCTCTTCACCTTACCTTCTACACCAGTGAGTCCCAGACCTGGTGTCAGTCCTGTCTTTTCCCTCAGGCCCCATCTCCGCCCAGGTGGCCCCCAGCGACCCCTCAGCATGCCCAAGGCTGTGTGGACTACCCCTGGCCCTGACTGACCTCTTTCCTCCTATGATCTCCATCTTGTTCTCCTGCACCTACTGTAGGAATCAGACAGCCCTACCTTTGCTTCACTTTCCAGCTTGGCATTCAAGTTCCATTCATTCTGTCTCCTTCTTCCGTTAGCCTTTTAACCTCTGCTACGGTGTTGTCAGCGTGGGCCTGCGTCAGATCTCACCTAGATGATCCTCAGAGGCCTTCGACCCTCTCCTGGCTCCTTCCCCACTGCCGCAGTCCATCCCCCATGCGGCAGCCAGAGGGGCCATCTGACGGCCCAAATATGGACTCGCTGTTCCCTGCTCAGAACCCTTCAACGCCTCCCCAGGGCTCGAAGCCTGCAGCCCACATTCCTTAGCATAGTTTGCAGGATCCTTTGTGAGCTGGCACCTGTTTTGTTTTCAACTAACTTCCCAAAAAGGTATCAGACCTCAGACCCTCTGCCACCCAAGAGACACGCAGTCCTCACCAAGGACAGGCTCGCTGCTCTCTGTGCTTCTGCGTAAGCTCTGACTGACTTGTTTCCTCTTGCAGGTGCAGTCTGTGTGTCGTGGCTGGGGGGCTGGGGCTGGGGGATTGTGTGTGTGTGGTACAATCTGCAGAACGTAAGATTTAGCTTTTGAATATTTTCAGTTTCATTGAGTATTTCGTACACTCCCGTTCTTGTGCAGACACCCCAGCATCCATCTGCAGACTCCTCCATCATCCCGCGCTGAGACCCCGTGCCCATTAAACACTGGCTCCCCGTTCCCGTCTCCGGAGCCCCCTGGCAGTCACCCTTCTCTTAGTTTCTGTGAGCGTGACTGTTCTCAGCACCTCGTGTTAGTGGAATCAGACAGTATATGTCCTTCTGTGGCTTATTTCATTGGAATGTCTTCCAGGTTCATCCATGTGTCAGACTCTCTTTTTAAGGCTAGCATTCCATTGCACGTACGCACCGCTTTCTGTGTGTCCATTCATCCTCTGAGGCATGTTGGGATTGCTTCTATCTTTTGGCTGTGGCAACTAGTGCTGCTGTGAACATGGGGGTACAGATACCAGTGTGAGTCCCTGTTTTCAATTCTTTGGGGTAAATACCCAGAAGTGGAGTTGCTGGATCATATGGTAATTCTGTGTTTAATTTTTTTAAGGAACCACCGTACTGTTTTCCTCTAACTGCCTTTTAGATGGTCCTTCCCTGCCTCCTCTTCCAACATTTCTTAGCTTACGCAAACCTGGTGTTCTTTTTCATTCTTTAAAACTCAGCCCAGAGTTTCCCTCCAGGAAGGCTTTCCCCGTATGAGTGGCTGTCCTCCTCAGGGCCCCTGTCACACCCCATTCATCCCTCCGTCATGTCCGTTTCTCCATGGCATGATCATTTTTGGCCCACTTGTGCTTTTCCCCGTCCCACCCTGAGCGGCTTGGGGCAGGGATGGTCTCATCTCTGTGTCCCAAGTGCTCAGAATGGTACTTGGCATGTATGTGATGCTCAACAAATAGAGTGACCAGATGCCCCGCCCTGGGCTTTTCTGCATAACCAGCACCATTTTCCCCACCGAATGTGTAGGCCTGTGCCCAAGGGGGACCCAGGCACCTCTGTGAAGTGGGCTTATCTCTTTGCCTGGAGTGGGGAACATCGAGTCACTGAGACATTGCCTTTTCCTCCTTGAGCATCATGAGGTGAGTAGAGGGACAGAAGGAAGGGGCTGGTGCCCCCAGAGTTCCTCTAAGTAGCGTCCCCGGACCACCCACCTCAGAATCTGCAGGACTGCTTGTCCATATGCAGATTCCCAGGCACACCCCAGACTTCCTAAATTAGAAACTTTAGGAGGCAGGGGAAGGGGACTGGGCATCAGAAGTGTGAGAACTGCTGGCCTTGCTGCCTTCACTGTCCCGATGGAGAAGTCCTGTTCCAGCCAGTGTGCACAGCTGGGGGCCTGGCTGGGGAGCCCAGGCTCGGCAAGACCTAAGGGCTGGGGCTTTAGCAGGACAGCCTTCAGGGCTGGGGGTGGGATTGGGCACTGCCTCATTCATCCTATGGGAGGGAACCCCAGGGCATTTGGTCTGCCCAGGGGGATGGTGGGGTACCTAGCTGGGGAGGCTGAGAAGTGGCTATAGCCTTTGAGAGCCACAAGTGGAGAGTCTTAATTTAATCATAAAAACCCAGCTCTGCTTCCCTGGGAGCTGCCAGGCCTAATCATATCTGCTGCAGGAAGTCTGCTCTCTAGAAGCTGGGGGGCTGGGAGGCCCCCTGGAGAAGTGCTGCTCCCACACTGTGCCTGCCCCCCTCCTTGAGCCCTCTAGGCCAGGCTGCTAATGTGCTAGGTGTAGTGAGGCGGGGATGTGCAGCTGGGCGGGGCTGGAGACCATGGCAGGTGCAAGGGCCCTGAGTTTTGGGCTCTAGGATGGTAGTTCTCAGCCTTTTGGGGTCCCTGGGCTTTTAGAGACTCTAAAGCTATGTGCCCTTCCCCCAGTATGGGCATGCATGTTATACATTTCAATTTTAGGTTTTAATTTAAAGAGGTCTGCGAGTGCCTCTGTTCTGAGCTGAAACTGCTCTTAATGGGGTGTTTGGAGAACCAGCTCTTTCCCCGCAGCTTCGGACCCTGGAACCTGCGTTGGAGGAATCGGTGGGCTGAGGGTGGGCAGGTGGCTTGGAGCTGAGCCAAGGATGCCCACGAGAAGCAGCGGTTCTCAAGCGAGATCAGAACACTGTGGGCAGCTCTGTTTAAACCCTAGGGGACTTTTTCAGAATATTCTAAAATGCCCACACATGTTCCTGGGCCAAACAGTATAGACTAGAAGGGGTTCGGGGCCTTTGCATGTGCTGTTCCTTCTGCCTTGATAATCACTCCGCGCTGTTGCGGCCTGGCTGCCCTCCCACTTGGAGGCGTTTCCTGACTATCCCATAACTCCTTCATCCCCCACCTGCCCTCCTATGCATCTTCTTTTTAAGTATTTATCCTTCTTGGTGTTTGTTCATTTGCATGTATTCGTGTGTTTCTCTGTTGAAGGTCTGTCACCTCCTGGTCCAGAACTGCACGGAGGCAGGAAACTGTTTTGTTCGCCTCTGAGTTCATAGCGCCCAACCACGTCCCAGACATACAGGGCTTACTGTTGGGTGGAGGCAAGCAGTTGAGGTCTGAGAAGTGGCAGAAAAGAGGCAGGGTCCACTCTCCCTGTCATTCCCTTCGAGGGTGGTCCTCCCCACTCCTGGGCGAGGGTGTCATGAGAGCAGCCCTGCTCCTAGGAAACAGCATCTGACCCTCCCTGCCCTCCCTCTTGGTCTACATTCAGGGGAGCGCTTGGCCAAGCCGGAGAGAGGCAAAATGAGGGTGCACAAGATCTCCAACGTCAACAAGGCCCTGGATTTCATAGCCAGCAAGGGGGTCAAGCTCGTGTCCATTGGAGCTGAAGGTGAGTGAGGCCTGCTGTCTGGCTGCTCTCTGGAGCCTGATTTTCTGTTCCCTGTTCTCTTGGCCTTTTTGGCCCTGACTCCCGGGTTCCCACACCGCTGGTGCATTGGGAAGTGGGGCTGCCAGCACCTCCATCTGGTCGACCTGTGGATTCTTCGTGTAACAGCTACACTTTCCACCCAGTCTCAGCACCCTCCACATCCAGCTCTGCCCCCTGGAAAACCAAGGGCCTGCTCCCTGGTCCTGACTTTGATGCCCCCATCCAACCCACCAGCTGAATCCTGGTGCCATGAGGTCCTGTAACAGTGGAATGCCACCTCCCTCACCCACAGGCCTGCCTGCACTTTGCTGCCTGAGGCAGAGAATTCTGTTGCCTGGAGAGTGTCAGACACGGGCTGGGTGGTGGGTGAAGGCTGCCCTGAGGCCCCATGGAGCCCTGGGAAGGCTGATGTCCAGAAGCCTTCAGGAACATTCCTAATAGCATTTCTCTGCAGATTAGCTCCTTGACTCTTTTTTCTTCATTTTAAGCTCAGTATAAATTGTTATTCGTTTGTTCTCATGCGCACTGCGGTGGCCCGGAAGGATTTGGGGAGGGTGGAGGAGAACCGAACACCATAGCTGGGCTGTGTTGGCACTGCGCCCCGTGGATCCAGCCTGGACTCCCTGGGCACCTGCTGTGTGGCACCAGAAATCTAAAGACGGGAAGGGTTTCCATCCATTCGTTCATCATTTGACATATATGCTTGGCTGTGCTCCCTGAGCACACGTGCCCTGGTGGGGACTGTGCCGAAGCCCTTTGTGCCGGGGATCTCACTGATCTCTCCCACAGCCTCTCCGCTGGCTCTCGTTATTATCCTCCTTTGATGAGAAGGAACCAGATGCCTAATGAGTTGACGTAACCTCCTGAAGGTCCTGATGTTAGTAAGTGGCAAAGCCAGAACTCAGACCAGATCCTTGTCAGAGAAGTCCCCTTAGAGCATGGCCTTTTCTGGAAGAGGGTGGGGGATTTGCTCCAGGAAATCATAGGAGCACATCTCTTTTCTGGTGGATGAGTTTAAAGGCCTCCCCGCCCCCCTTTCTTTCTAGAAATTGAGGGATTTTGTATTGCTACATCAAACACGAATTTTAGCACAGTATGGGCAAACCACAGTCCCCGGTGTCAAATCCGGCTGACACGGGTTTTTGTAAATACTGGAACCCAGCCACACCTGTCTGTTTACATATTCTCTGTGTCTGCTCTCCTGCTACAATTGGCAGAATAGCTGTGGCAGAGACCGTATGGCCTGCAAAGCTGAAAATATTTCCTATCAGCCTTTTGCAGAAAAATTTCGCCAAGCCCTGCCTTACTGGGGACTCAGGCTGATGCTTGAGCATTCGTGGGTGCTGCCTCATGGGCCCAGCACACCTTTGGCTGTGAAGCAAGGAGCACGTCTCTGCATCCGTGTGGCGCCAGCCCTTCACCCTGTGACGCGCACAGCAGGTTCTCAGGAAGTGTGCGAAGGACTCGCACCTAGCAGGGTGCTTTGTTTTGTGAGTGGGAACATACGTTCTGCTTCTTGAAAGAGTAGTCCGCTCTCTTAGGAAAGATTAAAGGCTTGGCAGAAAAAGTTTCAACTAAGCAGGGCTGGGAAACCAGAGACAGAGCACTCAGCTGGTCTGGTGCAAGCCCCAGGGAAGTAAAGGATGTGTAAGGGGGCCAGGGGTGACGGGAGGGATGGGTGGGGATTGTGGAGAACTGGGGGAGGCATGTCCTTCTAAGCGGGGCACCTGCCAGGCACATCTAATCATTTGTCGCTGTGTGGGGATGCAGGTCCAGCATGGCCAGGTGTTCCAATTTTTCAGCAGAAGCCAGAAATCCAGATTTTTAGAAAGAAGAATTAAACAGCTACTTAACAATTTTTTTTTTTTTTAATAACTCTGAGGTCCAAAGGGGAGGAGGAAAGGGGAAGATGGGAGAGAAGAGCACTTGGTTCCAGTTCTTTGTCTGGCTAACGGGATGCTTTGTTGGGCTCTCCCCTTCTGCCTGTGAGCAGGCCTGTACGGTGGGTATCACCAGCCACATTTTATAGTCAAGGCAACTGAGGCTGAGAAAAGTTGCTAGGGTGGAAGCCTGCGGTGTGGTTGAGCACGGGCTCTGGGCCAGACTCCTTCCATGTGGCAGAGCCAGGTTGAACCACAGAGTTTGGGCTCCAGAGCTGAGGTCTGAACCTCTTCCCATCGCTCCAGACATGGAGCGTGGGGACCGAGGACAGCACTTCCCTGCCTGCTTTTCCTCAGCTACGGAGGGGTGGGTCAGGTTCCTGTGCTTGCCCCGGACGGCGAGGAGCGGAGACAGGCTCGGGCATAAACTCCATCCCGCCCCTCCGACCTTCCGGGAAGTCAGCCTAGCTGGCCACGGATTTCCAGGTTTTTTCACACAGGCCTCACTTCTCTGAAGATTTTGAAGGGCTGCTCTAAAATGAGATAATCCTGACCTCCTCGCTGCCCTAGGGAGTCCTGCTTTAGGCTGAGCCTTCCACTTTGAAACGAGCTCTCCTGTTCCAGACTGAGCGCTATGATCATGCTGGCATGGCTGCTGTGCTGTGCCAGGAAACTGGATGAGGCCACAAATGGGTTTTGTTTATTTTAATGAGGTGCGGGTTATTGCCGTAGACTGTAAAATACAAGGGGTGCAGCAGATCCCCTAGAGGAGCGCTCGTGGGGGGCTGCTGGGGAGATGTTGCCGGTTACCCCGAGGAGCATCCTGGGCGGAGGGGGGCAGGCCCAGCATGGGCAGGACCCCAGAACTTTAAAGGATTATCACATGGTGCAGGACTAGACTTTGGTGAACCCCTGAGGGGCAGACCCAGGCCCGGGAGGCCCTGTGGCAATGGAGTGGGTGCTCTGGAGGGGTATATGGTCCCTGTCCCCAAAGGTGTTCCGATGGAGGCTGAAAGCAGGGGATGTCCGTACATCCAGGAGGGATTAGAATAGATCCTTACGGTTTCCAGTACTTGATTTAGAATGTCTAGACTTCATGCCGTTGAGGCTTGACCTAGGGGAGTGGTTGGGATTTAACCAGGTGAGAGGACCTGGAAGGATTTTTAATCTTACGATCTTTGGGGGAGGAAAGCTTGATGGCTTTGGGTGCCAAGAGCCTGTGTGGTCTTGATGATTGATCACCTGTCCTCGGGGTGGAGGGGGCGGTGGGTGCAGTAGCTAAAGCATTGGTCTGGGAGCTGGTGATCCCCAGGGGTCTAGTTTCTGTCACGTGGCATGTCTTCCTCCTACCCTCTGAATCACGCCTGGGTGACTGCATCCCTGGAGTGTGGGCAGGGGGTCAATGTAGGATGCAAACCGCTTCTTGGCTGGATGTAGACCAGGAATGGCAGACACATGCCCCCACTTCCCGCACCCACAGCTGACATTGTAGTCTATCATCATGTTTTGTCCTCAGGGCCCAGTTGTGTCCTTGGGACCCTCCTTCGGGACCCAGCATGGCTGGCAGCCCCCTGACATAAAGCTGCTGGTGAGATGGGGCATCCTCGGTCCAGACATACAGATGCCTGGGAAAGGATTTGTTCTGGGGGCCCTCTGGTGGGGGGGGGCCTACTCTCTGGGGGTGGGCAGGGAGCCAGTGGTCCCTGAGGCTGGGGTGGTGCATGGGGTATCAATACACCTGACTCTTTTTGCCTGTACTTGGCTCTCCTGTTTCCTGAAGGATCTGGTATGAGTGAGAATTCAGAGAGCAAAAATCCCTGGGGGTTTCTGGGGAAGGGAAAGAATAAGTAGGCAAGACCCAAAAACGAAGCCACTCTTGTCTCCCTGGGTGCTGGGAGGGCACTGAACTTGAGCCACAGCAGGCCCAGGTATTCGGCCTTCACAAGAAGGGTGCAAGAGGGTGCTACAGGATGGGGCAGAGGTGGGGGCCAGTGCTGCAGCCCCCACTCTTGGAAAGGTCAAGAGTGGAGGCCTCTTACCACCGGAGCCTCTTCTAGACGTTAAAAAAACATCCCCCTGGGGCGCCTGGGTGGCACAGCGGTTAAGCGTCTGCCTTCGGCTCAGGGCGTGATCCTGGTGTTATGGGATCGAGCCCCACATCAGGCTCTTCTGCTGTGAGCCTGCTTCTTCCTCTCCCATTCCCCCTGCTTGTGTTCCCTCTCTCGCTGGCTGTCTCTATCTCTATCGAATAAATAAATAAAATCTTTAAAAAAAAAAAATCCCCTGTATTTGAAACACTGTCTGTGAAGTTTCACACTTGCTTTTTCCACTTTCCATATTATAAAGATTTCTCCAGGTCATTAAAAACTCATGAATGTAATTTTTAGTGACTGTGTTAATCATTGAGCACAGCTGCGCTCTGTTCCAGACCTGGGTCCTGCCCTGGGGGAGCCTGAGTGCCCTTCTGTTCTCCCACCCACAGGCCTGGCTGCCCATTCACCCGCATGTGTGTAGTGCCCTCCAGTACTCATTCATTCATTCATTCATTCATTCATTCATTCATTCATTCATTCAACAAACGATGGAGGGCTTTCTCTGTGCTGGGCACTCTGCTGGGCTATAAGCAGTGGTGCAAAATGGAAAAATTGTTCCCCTTGTGGAGCTTATGTTCCGGAAGGGAAGAGTGAAAACACACACACACACATGCACACACACACACGTGTTAAATGGAGAAAAATCAAGCAGGGAGTAAAGTGGGAGGTTTCCAGGAGAAGATGAAGCGGAGATGGAGGGAGGTTAGGGACAAGTCACGTGGATATCCAGGGAGGAGAGAGCTATGGGGGGGCCATGTGACTGGAGAGGGTGGGGGACCGTCAGGGTCTCACTGGCCACTGGCTTTGACTCCCAGTCAGGTGGGAAGCTGTGGGGGTTCTGAGCAGATGGGTGACGGGCAGGGCATTTAGTCCATCACATCTTGTACTGGGTATATTCTCGCTTTCCAGCTTGGGGCCATGATAAATGATCCTACTGCAGGCTCCCCGTATGGCAGCCTTAACTCTGCATGTCGGATCATCGGCTAGGCAGCGATTCCTAGAGGGAGATTTCACTGTCAAAAAGTCTAATGATTTTGGGGCGCCTGGGTGGCTCAGTCGGTTAAGCATCTGCCTTCGGCTCAGGTCATGATCCTGGGGTCCTGGAGTCGAGTCCTGCATTGGGCTCCCTGCTCAGCGGGAAGCCTGCTTCTCCCTCTGCTTGCTGCTCCCCCTGCTTGTGCTCTCTCTCTCTGTCAAATAAATAAACAAAATCTTAAAAAAAAATGTTGAACAACTTCAAGATGCTTGATCCTGTTGCCAAATTATTTCCCAGAAAGTGTTTCCTTTTTTTAAGATTTATTTGTTTTTGTTTTTTTTTTTTAATTTTTTAAAGATTTTATTTATGTGACGGACAGCCAGTGAGAGAGGGAACACAGCAGGGGAGTGGGAGAGGAAGAAGCAGGCTCCCAGCGGAGGAGCCCGATGTGGGACTCAATCCCGGAATGCCGGGATCACGCCCTGAGCTGAAGGCAGACGCTTAACGACTGCACTACCCAGGCGCCCCTTAAGATTTATTTGTTTGAGGGGTGCCTGGGTGGCACAGCGGTTAAGCGTCTGCCTTCGGCTCAGGGCGTGATCCCGGCATTATGGGATCGAGCCCCACATCAGGCTCCTCCATGATGAGCCTGCTTCTTCCTCTCCCACTCCCCCTGCTTGTGTTCCCTCTCTCGCTGGCTGTCCCTCTCTCTCTGTCGAATAAATAAATAAATAAAAAATTTAAAAAAAAAGATTTATTTGTTAGAGAGAGGACGAGTGAGAGCGTGAGGGGGAGGGGCAGAGGGAGAGAGAATCTAGAGCAGACGCTGTACTGAGCGTGGAGCCCAACCTGGGGCTCGATCTCATGACTGGGAGATCACAACCTGAGCTGAAACCAGGAGTTGGACGCCTAACCAGGTGTGCCACCCAGGCTCCCCAGAAAGTGTTTTTTTTAAAACCACTTTTAGCCACAGTGCGGTAGGTAGTCTTGCTACCATCAACACACATCAAGGTGTGGGTTCCTTGTTTTTTAACTTTGCTAGTGTAACAGCTGGGAAACTGTTATCTTCCTTAATTACAGGGGAGATTGAACATACTTGGAAATTGGTTGTATTTCAAGTTTTTGTGAAGTATTTATTCAGGTCTTTTGCTTGTTGTGAACTTAGACTTTTTTCCTTATCTATTTATATAAACTCTTTAAATGTTATACAGATGAAACCATTGGAAATCACAAATGAAAGGGCATTTTTTAAACACCAAATCTTTATGAACTGGTTCTTCACTGATGAAGTGTCTCTGTGTCCCCCAGCATGCTCTGCACGGTGCTGGTTGGCTGTTTTACTTCTTAAAGAACATGGTTGTATGCTCCTGAGTTCTCCGTCTCTCACCCCAGCCCTCTGACTCGGGTCTGCGTCCCACTAGTGTCTGTGGCTCTGGGAGGGGCATAGAAGGCCCTTGTTAGCAGGAAGAGTGACATCCTGTCCCCTGCCCGACTTGGACGCTGTTCCCCCCTCCGCTCCCTGATGCAGGCTCAGCGGAGTCGCCCGCCCTGCCGGGAATTAGCAGCCACGCTCTGCACTTTGTTGGGCCCACAGCGGCACGCGGTTTTGCCCTCCCTTTTGAGGAAGGTGATAAGATCTTAGAATGTGATTTCCTTAGTGGCATCCACTCTTGCTTAACCAGTTTGTGGGAAGCAGACCCTCGTGGACATGGGCTCAGGATATTAGGAGTTCCTGGAAATTATCCCTTCTCATGGTCCTGTTAGGTTTCTCCTTAGTCAGTTTTTCAGGTTGGAAAAAATAAGATATTCTTTGGATGCCAGACTGTTAGCTGAGAATACCTTGCCACGGGGCTGGGTTACTGTCTCCTGGTTTGGAAGCAGGTGAGGGTGAGTCTACATTTGATTGTCACGGGCTCAGCCCCCTACGGCTCCATGTCTTAGGCTCCTTAGACAGGTGTTTATGTTTGTAGTCCTTGCCTCTGGGCCTCGTACAGGGGGAAAAAAAGAATTACTTAATAGAATTTATAGCATTTTTTAAAAGTCTAAAAAGTGTTGCTTAGACTGAATTTAGTGGGTTAGCGCTTAATCATGATCTTGAAGCTGTTGTTTGACTTTTTAAAAAATACACATTTTGATACCCAAGTCATGGCATGCGGTTGATTTGTGAGTTGGTGGATCCTTCAAGATGTCAGTTTATAAACCTTTGTTGGATTGATTTCTTTCTGTTGCCTACAGTGGCTTTTTGGGCGTGGATGGCTATTTTGAGAGCTGTGATTACCCAGACTTCCCCAACTCAGAGATGCCAGACCACTTGTGATGATTTAGAAACCTGTCCCTCTTCTGTCAGTCTCTCTTGGCTTCCCTGATGCACCCAGTGGAATTGATCATACCTCCCCCGTGTCCCGGGTCACCCCCAAATAGACTTCTCTCCTGGCACCTGTGATACCTCATTGTACTTCTAAGAACATACTTAACTTTATCCTGGCAGTGGAGCTGTGTGGTCTTTGATTTCCTACGTGGTACATGCAGTGATGTGGGCTCTCCGAGAATTTTAACTCTGCCCCTGCTAACAGCCATCCTAACATGTCCCGATGCCATTTCCATAGAAATCGTGGATGGGAATGTGAAAATGACCCTGGGCATGATCTGGACCATCATCCTCCGTTTTGCCATCCAGGACATCTCTGTGGAAGGTGGGTCTCCTTTTCTGTTTCATTAGTCCCCAAGTTCCTGCTCTCACCATCACGTCTTCCTCCCTGAGCTCAGCCTGGAGAACCCCCGACCCCTGGCAGTGGGGGCCTGATCGTGGGCCACATCCTGGGCTTCTGACCCGTCACGGGTATCTGCCTTCCCTCCTGGTCTGTAGAGAAATAAGAACTGTTTAGGTGCTGGTTCCCGCTGGTATGTTGGCCCCAGGGAATCCTGCTCACTTTGGGACTGCCCAGGGGTGCTGTGGGGACCTATTGGCTCTTGGGTTGTTAAAGCCAAAAGGGCACGGAAAAGCTTAGCAGCCAGAAGGTGGCGTGGCAGGATTTCGAGGGGACCCGAGGTCCTCCACTTTGTTCTCATAGCGCCCTCTGGTGGCCACTTCACAGATCTTCAAGAGGCCCTTCTAGTCTGGGGCCGCGATCTTGTGATCTTATTCAACTTTTGGTTCCACACTTCAGCATTTTTTGAGCTTTACATCTGATATGTGTGTATTTATTTTGTAATCAATTGTATTTATGTGTTGATATTCGTATTATGAAACACACATACCGAAACAAATTTTAAAAAGGTGAGATGGAGATAATATTTTAAAAATATGTTTTATTCATGGGGCGCCTGGCTGGTTCAGACAGCAGAGCGTGCGACTCTTGATCTTGGGGTTGTGAGTTCGAGCCCCACACTGGGTGCAAAGATTACTGAAAAAATAAATAAATGCATATTCTTTACAAAATATATTTTTATTCATTTTCATGACCCAGGAATCTTATAAAGATTTTTATTCAAAGTAATTCTTTTGATGAGAGGAATGTGGAATAAATTGCTTTCTTATGGAAATTTTGGTTCGACACATGATGATACAGCCATGTGAAGGCCTACATTTGATTTATAGATGCTTGGTATTTAGGGCTGAAGCAGTTAAGAAGGTGTCCACAGTAGTCAGTTCGAACATGGTTCTTGTTAGGGATGGTGGATATAAATCCGCTTTCAAATCGCCTTCTTGATGAGATCAGTTTGATTCTTTGGGGGCTGATTTCTTGTCAGCTCTGGTTAAATTGTCATTGTTTTAATCTAGTAATATCGCAGATGAACTTGAGCTGAGTGGAAGCATTAGCTTTGCTGATTTTTTAAAATTGTGCTTGAAATATTATCTTTGCAGAAATCATTTAATGTCCTCTTAAAGTCCATTTTGTGAATTGAGAGTAAGTGAGATTGCCCATGAAGCCTCTTCGCTGGGTACCATTTCTGCAATTCACAGATGTGAGCACATGGGGGCAGTGTGGTTTGCAACCCTCCTGTGCTGGGAGCTCCTGGGGTCTCCTCTGACGCCTGGCTGCTTTACCTTACAGACGTGTGTCGGCTTCACACATCCAGCAACGGTGTCAATCATGCATTAAATATAAGGAAACTTTATTTTTTAGATAATTCTAATGCTTCTGTCCCATACGGCTCTGTGCACTCTGCACGGCCTGAATGCCCCTACGTGGAGATCCCAGGACTTTAGATTTCATAGACCAATCAAACGTAGACCTGACATAGGTTGCTGATTGACTTTGTAATGCTACATGTCTTTGAATAAAAGGGAATGATGGGGGAGATATTCTGAAAATTTAAAAGGCCATTATATCAGTATTTAAATGTGTTATGTGGCTAGCTTGTAAAAGCTGCCTCACTTGCTTCTTTGTTTCCTCAAATGACTGCTCAAAGTTTGTTGAGGAAACAGACTTAGTGGCCTGGTAGCCCCAGGGTTGGAATCTAGGGGTCTTTGGACCCCTCATGTGAATGAGCATGGACCCCGTGGTCACGGTGGGGCTTCCCGTGAGTCAGCACCCCTCTCTGCACTGAGCCAGCCCACTGACCTCTCCGCTTGTCGTCCCCCTCCTCACAGAGACCTCTGCGAAGGAAGGGCTGCTCTTGTGGTGTCAGAGAAAGACAGCCCCTTACAAAAACGTCAACATCCAGAACTTCCACATAAGGTGAGTGGCTGGGGGCTGAGGGGCTCTTGCAGAACCTGGGCTGTTTCCCCAAGACCCCTCGGCCCCCTTTGGCTGGGTTAATCTCAGTGCTAGAACACAGCAGAGCTCCCTGGGGAAGAAGTTTCTCTCTAGGGGATGCCACACACCCTCTGAAGCCACCTTCCCTCCCAGTGGTGCCTTTGATGTGGCTGCTGCTACCTATGCTTTTGGTTAATGCTCAAGCCACTGGGGAGCTCCCCAAGGAGGTGTCCAGAAAGTTCTGGCCTGGGGCACTGGAACAGAGCGGGGAAGGAGGGGGAACAGAGACCTTGGTGGAGGGTAGAGTTGCATGTGGTAGGTGTCTCAACTTACCAGGCCCCACAAAATCTTGACCCCAGTGCCTGGGATTATGGCAAGAAGAAATGCTGCTTCCCATCCTGTCTTCTCCTCACTCCTGCTCCGAAGCACTATGTGTTCCTCTCTGAAAAAAAGGAGGACGCCCTCCCAATCCTTGTTTAGAGCTTTCTCCTTAGTTAGTGCCCGGCCCCACTCAGCAGCTTGCCCCCCACCTTCTCTCCCCCTCGGGCAGCTGGAAGGATGGCCTCGGCTTCTGTGCCTTGATCCACCGACACCGGCCTGAGCTGATTGACTATGGGAAGCTGCGGAAGGTACGTGCACTTACCTGACTCCCTGTGGCCGGCTCCCGGCTGCCAGGTCCCTGCTGGGTAGCGGGGAGGTGGACAGGCAGGACTGGGGCCCTCTTCTGAGAGCCCATGGCCATGGTCAGGGGTGTCATTCCCCTCAGACTGGCCCCGGAGATAGCCTGTAGAAGTCAGAGAAAAACACCTTCACCATGGGGCTACGTGGGCGCCCTGTGTGCACGGCACAGAGTCCTCGCCGACGGAACAGCTCACAGCGTGTCGGAAGCACCACAGCATGTTGTCGGGGTGATGGGACCCCACTGACATTTCCCCTGCTGTTTCCCGGGGTTTATAAAGTGGATGTGATCCTTCCATAATTGAAGCTATTGCCCATCAGAGGCATTTGCTTCCACCCTGGCCCAAGGCTTGCCGTGCAGTCCCAGCAGGTGCCCGCCAAGTTCACTGCTGAAGTTGGGCTGGGGGGTTTGCTTGCGCTGCTGCCTGATGTCGCTTCTGCTCTTGGCTTGAAGCCGCTGCGGGATTTTCCGGAGCACGTGTGTGTGTTGAGGAGCAGACGGGAGGTGGGAGCTCTTCTGAACTTTGCGGTGGTTCTGGTGTCCGGGCTCACCTAGACCTTGCAGAGGCCTGACCGGGACCGCTCTGACCTCACTCACCAGCTTCCTTCTGAGCCCATCCCAGTGCGAAGGGGCCTCCCGTGGAGCCCTCCCCAGACCCCCAGCTGATGATCTAGAACTCGGGTTGGAATGTCCCCGGTCCGTGTGCCCATCTCTCGACAAGGCAGCTTCTAGGAATGCCTGTTCTTGTACTTCTCCACTTGACCTTGACACTTGGAGAACACGGTGCAACGAAGACCCCCATCTGGCTTGTGCCCCCAGAGGCCAGGCTTGATGTTGCCAGTGCAGGAGCGACTCTGGCAACTCCATGATGGTGTCAGGGCCTCAGTTTCCAGGGCGTGGGGGAGAAAAGGAGTAGACTCCCATATCCTCCAGTACCTGAAGCCAGGCTGAAGCCGGCGGCCTGGCCCTGCATGTATCTTTAGTCAGGGGTCCAGCTGTTCGCAAGCCACCATCTTGGTGGGTGGGAGGGTCCCTACACTCTCGCTCAGCTGCCTCGCAAGGAAGAAAATCAGGTCGAGAACCCCCCACTTACCCGAAAGCTGTGTGGCCAAATCAAACAGAGCCAAGGCGGGAAACCCTAGAGGTGGCGAATTTTCTTTCAGAGGCATCATCACATACCTCCTTAGTGTTTGCCTGACGCGCATTGGTGATAGGTGTGTGTGTCTGTCCTTGTGTCCGTGTGCTGGGAGGACAGCTAGTTAGTCCACAGCCGTTTGGGGGCGCTTGGGTAGCACAGTCATTAAGCGTCTGCCTTCGGCTCAGGGCGTGATCCCGGCGTTCCGGGATCGAGTCCCATATCTGGCTCCTCCGCTGGGAGCCTGCTTCTTCCTCTCCCACTCCCCCTGCTGTATTCCCTCTTTCACTGGCTGTCTCTCTGTCAAATAAATAAAATCTTTAAAAAAAAAAATCCACAGCCGTTTGCCACCCCGTATAAAGTGGGGCCCTGCTGACTGTGGCTGTCCAGTCCCTTGCCCAGTGCCAAAGACTGCAGGGGTCTTGGCCCTCTGGGAGGTGAGAGTCTAGGGCCCTTTGTCTGCTACCCGGCCAGCTGCCTACCCCCACGTGTCTTGTCTTATCTCCCTGTTTCACTGTGTCTGTCTCCTCTCCTTAGTTCAGTAGCATCAGTAAAATCCAACCCAAATCCTAGCACAGACCTGGTCCCACTGAACCATGGATGCTTTCCAGGAAGCATAGGTTGCCAGAGCCAGCTGCTGTTTGGACATAGGGGAGAGCCCTGGGGCTCTGGCTGGGAAGCTCTTCCTTCCCGGTGTGGCCTTACCTGGGCGTGGGAGCCTGGCTGTCCCTAGAAATTGAGTGTGGCCAGCGGGTGTAGCCCGGGGCCTGAGGGCTGCTGGAGGCCCTGGATGGAAGTGACTTTCACTGCTTGGCATTTTTTTTTTTTTTTATCATTCTGAAAGCTGTAAAAAAAACTTTCCCAGAAGGACTCCACCTTCTCTATTTTAAGCAGTTTCCTCCTGAAAGCATCCTGGATGAATGTATTTATTTCTTTGTAACTTTGTGCTTCTTGTCTTAGCAAATGGGGACACTGAGTCCTGCGCTGACAAAACCAGGTGGCTTTAGGTTAGTCTGGGGAACCAGGACATAGTGTGGAAGGACCAGCAAGGAACTCCCATTACTGTGTGGTGGTTTCCTACCCACATTAAAAAAATTCTTTTAATTGTGGTAAAACGTACATAACATAAAATATAACATATATAAGAACACAAAACATGTATGATCTAAACGTTTGAGCCATGCTGAGGTGCACGGGGTGGTGGCAGGGGCATGTCTCCAGTGCTCTTGGTCCCGCACAACTGAGATCCTGCACCCAGGAAACCATCACGCCCCGCTCTCCGCTCCCCCGGCCCCCGGCAGCCACCATCTGCTTTCTGACTCAATGACTCTGATTGCTCTAGATGTCTCGTATACGTGAATCCTGCAGTATTTGTGTCTGGCTTACTTCCCCAAGTGAATGTTTTCAAGGCTGACCCAGGTGGTAGCAGGTGTCAGTCTCCGTCCTTTTGAAGGCAGGATAATAATCCATTGTACGGACACCACTTTAGTTTGTGTGCTCGTCTGGCAGTAGCAGTTGTGTTATTTTCGCCTCGTGGCTCTTGTGAATAATGCTGCTAGGAATATGGGCATGCACATAGCGATTAAAGTCCCTGCTTTCAGTACTTTGGGCTGTATACCCAGAAGCGGGACTGCTGAGTCATATGGCAGGTCCTAGATTTAACTGGTTGAGGGCCCTGCATGCTGTGCTCCCAGCAGCTGCCCCAGTCTGCACTCCCACCCACGGCGCTCATGGGCCCCGCTTTCTCCGCATCCTCCGCACTCCCCAGGACGTGTTCTGGAGATGGTAGCAGAAGTCAGAGTAGTCAAATTGTGGCTTTTGAAGGAGCCCCCAGATTTCATGGGATGCGAGCAGCCTCCTAGCCCAACTCCTCGATAGCGGAGGGGAAGCCGAGGGTGGGTCGCTGAGCCGTCGCACCGGCTGCTGGCAGAGCCGAAGCCAGAAGCCAAGACGAGCGGCGCCCAGACCAGTGATCTGCTCTTGGTGTGTACTTCTTAGCCATTCTTTCTTGGGCTGCAGGCCAGCATTCTTCGCCCTCTTTCTATGACAAACTGAGGCTTGAGGAGGAAAAATGGCCCTATAAACGCCCACCCAGCAAGCTCTAGAGGTGAAGCCGGCCTTGTACACCCAGAGCTGGGCCCTGGGGACCAAGCCCAGGGGACCATAGACATCCTCCCTGCACCCGTCTTTGATCACTCAGATGTGGGTGACCAGTGACTTCTTGGGCCCCCCATGCCTTCATCCTCTTCTTCCTCTAGGACGACCCACTCACAAATCTGAACACGGCCTTCGATGTGGCCGAGAAGTACCTGGACATCCCCAAGATGTTGGATGCGGAAGGTAAAAGGTGTTTCCTTCTGTGTCGGTGGCTCTTCTCTCACCTGCCCGCCAGTGGCTGAGATGGGTGGGCCCCAGCAGCCGAGATGGGAGGGGAAGAGGCCTGGCTCTGCGACCTCATCTGGGGAGCCCGGGGGCACCTGCCTGTCGGGGATTCCTCATTGCCTGTGGTTTGGGGGGGAGGCCAGCTGATGCCTTGGAGGCTGGTCTGCAGCACCTGCCTGTTCTCATCTCTGTCTTGGGGCTGGGGGAGTGGGCGCTGGGGGGGAGCACAGCGTTCCCTTGTTGCTGTAGGGGACGGAAAAACTCTGCCCTTACCCTCTTAGGCACTCCCACTGGGATCCTCTAAGTTAGACCGGCAAAAGACAGATTCACAGAAAAGCAAACAGAAGTATGTTGACATGTGCATTCACAGAGAGCTGTCAGTGATGGGTACTTCACAGGGGTGGTGAGGGGTTTGGGGTCTATATCCACACCTAACTTGTAGGGGAAAGAGAGGGGCCAACTGGCATTTATGGCAAAGCAAGTGATTTTTAAAAAGATGACTGGGCCCTTAGGAGACTGGGAGGGAGAGGTGAGGGTTGGTGACAATGTCTGTCTGGGACCGTTTCCAGTCTATGCAAAAGCAGGAAGAATAGTATAAGAACTTCCACAGACGCATCATCCCAAAGAAACAATTAGATTTTGCCACTTTTTTCCCCCTTTGTTTTCTTAGTTGAAATATTTTAAAACAAATCCCAGACATCGCAGCATTTCACCACTGCATACTTCAGAATACATACCTTAAAAATATGGATATCTTCTTATGCAACCGTAAAACAAATTTCATACCTAGCAAGGTGACTGTAATTCCTTGATATATTTACTGTCCAATTCAAAATCAAATTTCCCCAGTTGTTTCTTTTGAGAGTTGGTTTGTTTTAATCAGGATCCAGATAAGGTCTGCACGTGGCATTTAGTTGTTCTCTTTCTTCTGTCCTTTCCCATCTGTAGCGCCCTCCTCTTCCCTCCATTCCTTTTTATTCCTGCCATTGAACTCATTGCAGAAACAGGGCCAGCTGCTCATGGGACGTTCCTTATTCTGGGTTTGTTGCTTGCTTCCTGGGGACACAGTTTCTCTGCTCCCTCTCCCTCTCCTATTCCTGGAAGTGGAGGTTGATGCCAGAAGCAGGTAGGATTCAGGCTTGGTTGGCACTTGGGCAAGGAGACTTAGAGGTTCTGCAAGCTTCCTGCCGCATCACCTCAGGAAGTGCGTCATGTGTTCACCAGCTGGCTTTTAACTCCAGATTTTTCTTGACAGACATCGTCGGAACTGCCCGGCCAGATGAGAAAGCCATCATGACTTACGTGTCCAGCTTCTACCATGCCTTCTCTGGAGCCCAGAAGGTACCTGGGGCCCCCTGCTCCTTCCTCGCGCAGCACACCTCATGCTGGGCCCCAAACCATGCGCCCCCCCCCCACCCTACCCACCTCTCCCTGGCAACGGGGTCCGGATGGTCTGTCTCTTTGGTAGAGTTAGCTCCCGGTGCCAACGTGGCATGCTGCTCTTGCTCCGCTCTCTCCCGCCCTGCATCTCCACCCCTCCTCTCCTCTTCCTCTACAGTCTGAGAAGACTGGGCTAGACCTTGCCTTCTGGGACCCAGAGGGCTGGCTTAAGCAGGAAGAGCTGCATGTGTGAAATCAGGCTGGGGGTTCTGGACACCTAGAAGGCGCAGTGGCCAGCAGCCCCTCCGTGCCCACCTTTGTTGGAACTGTAGGCTTTCACAGAGCCACGAGGCTTCCCCCGGGGAGGCATCGCCTGTCTTCACTGACCTATTTTACAAAGGTGTCATGAAGCCCCCACCTTTCTCCCATTCACGGGCATGACTTAGCAGATCTATCCACAGCTTTTTTGGGCCCTGGTGCCTTTCATATCGTTCTATATCCTGCCTGGGACCCACATGTGGGGTCACTCTGCACTCTGTATTCGCAGACATAAGCACAACCCCTTGGAGTGGCGGGGGCGCAGGGAGGGAGGAGGCAGGCATCTGTGAGCCCCTTCAAATGCCCTGGCTCAGTTTTGCTCAGGGAGGCCTGAGTTTAAAGTCCAGTTGTACAGGTTCCACACTGCACAAGGGTACCACGACTAAAGAGCACCATTCACACTGCCGATTTAAAGATTGGAAGATTTTTTTTTTTACTAGGCTTAGCTCAGGCAGCAGAAGCCCCTCTTCTAGACCCCTCTCACAGGCAGGACCCTGGAAACGCAACATGCAGGCCGACACAACCACAGACCACAGGCTGGGCCTTCATGGTTTCGGGCTGTGGACCTGTCCCATCACGTGGATGTGCTCAGGCAAATTTCCCACCGTCCGCATGGAGTCTGAGTGACCTGTCTCCACGTGCATGATGGGGGTGCTCCCCCCACCTCTGCCCAACCTTCCCCTCTGCTCTCTCTCCCCCTTCCCTGTCTCAGCCTGTGCTCTCTCCCCTCCCTGCGCCTTTTCCTCCCACCATCTCATTGCTCCTCTCTCTGCCCGTTCCCTCACTTGCTGTCTCTGCGACCGTCCTGTGTTCTCTCTGTCCACCACGCTGTTTGGGTTTGTTCTGTGCCGCTGCCGCCCTCCTCTCTCCTCTCAATCTCTTCTCCTTCTCTGTGCAGATGTGTAGGCTCGCTAAGGCCGGATGGGAAGGCCATGTGACCTAGTGTGTCATGTCACTGCCACGCCTTCTTGGGTGCGCAGAAGGTGAGCTCTCCCTCGGCCTCGCCCGCTCTCCCGGCCGCCCTCCGCCCAGCTCTTCCGTCCTCCCGGGATGCTCTAGCGACAGTCCCATGGGGCGCAGCCCCTGCAGTGATGGGAGGGACTAGTGAAGGCCCCTGCCTCTTGTGCTCTCTGAACCTTGGCCAGGACACCTGAAGGCGCCAGAGAGCCCCAGCCTCAGGCTGGCCCCCGTGTCTCTGTCCGTGCACCCTGGGCTTAGTGGAGGCCACAGATGGGAAAGAAGCTTGTGGTCTCAGTGCCTTCCCTGGACCCTGAGTCAGGAGCCCTTACCTGAAGTGGTACAGCTCCTGGCTGTGCTTCCTGACTGTTCCCTGAAACATTCAGGACCCCTTCATTTTCTCTCCTTCCCGCTTAGGCAAGACCATCCCCGCAAATCATCCAGCAGACAGGGCAGGGAGAAATCTTCCTGCCTTCTCTCTAGTATCCAGGCCAGAGGCTCAGCGCCCTTCCCAGCCAGGCCTGCCATGGGCATGGTGCAGGCTGCACACTCCCCAGGGGTGCCGTGGGTGCCCCGTGGACCATGGAGATTTGAATAGTTGTTACTGAAGCAGGCCTGCAGCTGGCAGGAAGAACGGGCTCTAACATATCGGTGTGATAGCTTTCCACTAGAAGTGCCTTGGGAAGAGGCAGCTTTAACCCATCCCACAGAAGCACCGTATGGGCTAGCAGCAGCCCTGTACCCTGGCTGCATGGGCACCCAGAACCCTCCTCGCCTGCCTTCCAGGCCTTGCCTCCTTGGCACAGAGACAGGAGAGCTGTCCCGTGTGGAGGCTTCCTCACAGGTGTCCTGGCCCTCCCAGGATCCCCAGCCCCTTCCAGCCTCTTCTCTGGTCTGCCTCTTGCTTCCTATTTCTCTCTGTCCCACCTCCGCTACTGCTCTCTTGCCAAGTTTTTCTGGCCCCTCTGAGTCCCCCACCTTTCAGCCAGCGTGTGAGCAGCATCTGTCTACTTCCTGGGTGGGCCCCCAGCCCTGATAACCACAGAGGGCCCCCCCACCCCCGCTTGCCTGCGTCCATAGTTAGAGGGCGCTCTGCTGTGGGGTTTTCCTCTTTCCATCTCTTCCCCTCTCTCCCCTGCTCCTCCAGGGGTTCTCTCCTGGGCTTCATGCCTGCTGCCACTGGCCTTCCCTGTGTCCTGGCTGATGAAAATGCTCGGACAGGAGTGCGTGCAAGAGTGTGCGTGTGCACGTGCATATGTGCGTGTGCATGTAGCGGCCTGCTTCCCCCCCTCCCAGACCTCATGCCACCTCCCCCCATGCCCTCCTGCCTCCCTCTCATCCTTGTTGCAACCATTTCATGCTCCTTTTGTCCACATTCAAGGACAAGGTCACCAGTGTAGCCAGGGTGAGGTAAGGGTGGTGTGCCTCTCATGTCCTGGGTCGGGAGCCCCTCCCAGAGTTGTCCCTAACCACTTCTTAGGATTCAGACAACTGCTTAGAGCCAAGTGGGCCAGGGGAAGAGGAAGCTTTGCCCTCTCCTATGGAAGAAGGAGGATTCTTTCAGACCCACACATTCTTCTTGTCTTGACTGTCCCCATGTCTTGTGCCAGTGGGGGGACATATCCCGAAACCCATGCCCAGTGCTCTCCATCCCCTCCACTGTCTTTCTCTGGTCAAGCCTTGGAGGGAGGAACTAGAAAGGCAGCAGAGTGCCTTGCGTGCACGCACGTGACCCATGCATGTGCGCACGCGTGTGTCTAGCAGTCCCCGTGCCCACACGGGCGTATGGTGTGCAAGTGCACATCATTGGTTTTCCCTGTTGGACAAGGGCCAACTTCTGTTTGACATGTTGGTTTGGGTTCTGATTCTTTCTCAGTTTTCTTTTCCCCTCCTCTTCCCCCATGTCGACTGAGAATCAACAGAATGCGACAGGTTTTGTTTATGTAGTTTGTGCCTTAAAGTTCATGGTTTGTTGGGAATGGTTGTGAGAAATAACCCGCTACACAGACTAGCTGTGCTGTAGGTGTTTCTGGATGCTTTCAGGAGTAGATGGTGACGTTTACATCTATCCGTTTGGCCCGTCGGTTGCTTTTTTTCACATTATGAATCTCCTACAGGAGAGAAACACCATTCCTGCCTCCAAGGGATTCACCGTCCATCTGGGGGGAGCCCTTACACCTAGAAGCCAACAATGGCTGTGGACTGATCGGTGGCCGCTCTGCTACAGACTTGAGCAGGGGAGGGGCAGGCCGGAGGGCTGCAGGGCTGCACAACACGGTGCTTTCTTGAACAGGAAGCCCTTGAGCTTGGGGGCCTTCAAGGTTGAGTAGGGGTCCTCAAGTGAAGATGTGGCAAGGGTAGGGAAGGCAGTCACAGTGTGTGTGACAGTTGGAGGTATGATAGTGTAGCCTGCGAGGGGAGGACGAGTTAGCCCTGGTGGCCAGGTCTCTCCCACTGCGCAGAATGAGGCACCCAGGGGAAGCCGGAGATGGCACTGGGGAGTGTCCTGAGCCCCTTTACCTGAGGCCCCCACTGGTGGGGACACCGGGCCTGGGTGCTGATTTAGACACGGGGAAGGGCTGAGCTGTGGGAGGAAGGAAATGGGCCATTCTATGTAGATTTGGGAAATTTTTGGCTACAAAGGTCACAGATGACATTTTGGTAGCATTCATGCGAATCCCTGTAGATTGTGGGTGGCAGAGCCATTGTGCGTCATTTGGCTACATTTGTCTCCTTAATTAACTACCTGGACCAGCGAATTCAGTGTTGCTTTTTAGAGCAGCAGTCTGGCTTGGGATAGCTGAGCTTCGTGTGGGATAGCGAAGTTGTTAGTACTCCAGGAATAATAGGCCCTAACTTACAAAAAAATAATATAAAACCAAACAGATTGTTCTATGTAAAGCTGTATAATAATACAACTTAAAGTAAGGCATGAAAAAATAAAATAAACCAAGGGAAGGTAAACACAAATTTCTAAAAGTCTTCCTTTGGCATTTAGAAGTAATCCTTTTGGGGCGCCTGGGTGGCACAGCGGTTAAGCGTCTGCCTTCAGCTCAGGGCGTGATCCCGGCGTTGTGGGATCGAGCCCCATGTCAGGCTCCTCTGCTGTGAGCCTGCTTCTTCCTCTCCCACTCCCCCTGCTTGTGTTCCCTCTCTCACTGGCTGTCTCTATCTCTGTCAAATAAATAAATAAAATCTTTAAAAAAAAAAAAAAGAAGTAATCCTTTTGCCCAGTGTAATAAAATATTTTCTCAGCCCTTTGAAGATATTTGTGCTTATGTCCCTTATCTCATGCAAATTCTGTCAACATCAGAAAGGTCTGGGTGATCTGGTTTGGCTTCTCCGGTTCCAAAGCAGCCCATCTCTTGCGGGAAGAGCCCGAGGCCAGGACTCTCACAGGGCTGGTGCTCTGATGGCACTTCAATTCCATTTCTTTCAGAGATTGAATCTTTCCTCCCCTAGAGCAAATCTCTCCTTTGAGCAGTCTTTATGACTTGGTGGTGCAAATCTCTCCTTTATGACTTGGTGGTGCAAATCTCTCCTTTGAGCAGTCTTTATGACTTGGTGGAGCCCGAGGCCAGGACTCTCACAGGGCTGGTGTTCTGATGGCACTTCAATTTCCATTTCTTTCAGAGATTGAATCTTTCCTCCCCTAGAGCAAATCTCTCCTTTGAGCAGCCTTTATGACTTGGTGGTACCTCTCTCCTAAGTCCCCCATAGTGATGGAGTTCTTGTAGCCACGGGAGAAACAGTTTCTAGAAAACTAGAAAGTGGGACAACGAGGCTAGGCCTCGGTCCCACCCTCAGGGGTCTCACTTGCCTCCCACTGCAGCGATTCTGTCCCACACGCCTTACTTCCCTGTGTGGCCTCTGTGGCCTCCTGGACTAGGGGTGGTGGATGACCAAACCTTCTTTGCAAAGGGACCAGCTTAGGAGCAAGTGTCATCTCGTAGGCTTCTGCGGGGAGGGGGGGGAGGGGGGAGTTCTCAGTGAGCGAAAGAAACGGGTCAAGGTCTTGAACTTGCTACCTGCCCTTTTTTTTTTTTTTTCTTTTTTTTCCTAAAACCAAATCTGGATTCCGGGAACCTGCTTCTTTGCTAAAGGGAACCGTGGGAGCGGGGCTGTCCCTTGAGGGCAGAGGCGCCCCCACGGAGTTTGCAAACGGGCCATTGCTGTTTCTAAAGAAAGTCCTCTTCTTCCGCAATGCCTGTGCTCTCTTTCTGAAGGCAGATTTCCTGGTGATAATGACCGGTTTTCTCAGTCTCTCTGGGTGAAGCCACCTGGGCCTGGGCAGGCCGAGTTGCGGGCCTGGGAAGGAGGTGGGTCTCTGTGAAAAGTGCCCAGGAGGCCCACTGGGGAGCTCCTCCAGACTTCATCCGAAAGGAGCCTCCGTTGACTTTGAACAGGCAGCAGGCTCCGAGGGGTGGGCGGGGCTCCCAAGGGAGGCTCCCAGGATCTGTCTCCTAAAATTCCACGAACACAGGCCTCATTCAGTCTGTTGGTTTGACAGATGGACACACAAGTCAAAGCTTAGGACTCCTGAGCCCAGGATTTCAAGATGAAGTGGGGGGTAACAAGGCCAGGGAGAGCTTTATCTGGGAAACCTCACAGTGGTAGCTGCTGGTTGCCCGTGACGTGGGGCAGAATCTCGGATTCTTACCCCCTTGGTCAGCGTGCTGGACATAGCTTACCTATGTCAGTACGGAGACCGCTGCCCTCCCCCCCCATCCTCCTCCCTAGCCGTCCTCGGCACGTCGGCCTGTTTCCTATGACCTTGCCCTTTCCAGGGCCCCAGAGGGAAGCAATTTCCCTCCTTGTCACCTCTTGGGGTTCCCTGTGGTTACCTGTTGGTTCTTAAGAGGAAGGATGATCAATCAGGAGTTTCAGGTGAGATGTGGCCATGGCATCTCCAGGGCAGAGTTAGGCTGGAGGGCAGAGGGGGAGGGTCCAAGGATGTGACTCCTTGCCTCAGTGTCTTGAGACCTGGGACTCAAGCACCAACCCCATCTCGGAGGCCCTCTAGCCCTTCCCACAGTCGGACCTGGTGGAGGCCTCCTTGCTCTGACACCTCACCCTGGAGGGTGCAGTCTCTTGACTTTGAGCTTGAAAGGACCTTTATGCTGACCTTCTTCTGCGCCCTCACACACACACACACACACACACACACACACACATGATTCGGTGGGCGTGTGTCCTATTTGAAAAGTTCTGCAAAGAAAAAACATTTGCATCTTAATTATTTCTTTTCAGTTCAAAGCACCCTCATTCTCAGGCAGTTCTTCTTATGCCTAGCCTCAGTGTATCTTGCTGCAATAAAAACTCATTTTGTCTTGTTCGTCAACCAGTTGTGAGATCTCCTCTTTCTATCCCTTAAACCCTTGCCATTGGCAGGGTCACCCTTCTCTAGGGCCCCAGAATGCATATCTGTCTTTTCAACGGCATTATCTGCTCCCACCCCTAGGCTATGTTTCTATCCCGGGACCCCAAAAAGGCTTTGAGCTCCCCTCCCCTTGGAGTTGGGTCATGATGCGAAAAGATGAATTTAAAAATCACCGGAGTGCCTGGTGCGTAGGGCCGTGTGGCCCTTGCTGGTGTTGGGTCCACAGTGCCCTCCATGGCCCGAGAAGGCAGTGTCTCTTGGAGTTTCCGGGCCTTTGCCTCTGATTTCCAGTCAGTCCCCTCATTCCTCTTGTCTCCAGGACCCATGTCGGGCGTCTGCTAGCCCAGCACTCACTCAGCGCGAGACCCGCACTCAGCTTTCCCCCAGGCGCCTGTGCCCAGCTTCCTGGACATTCTGCCCGTGCTGGGTTGATCCTTAAGTCTCGCCCTTCGTACCGTAGAGGTTCTCCAAGTCTTCTCTGATGTTCTTTGGGCCAGGAGCAGATTCTGTAGGGATCTCGAGAGGCCCTTCTCCTTCTCATTCTTATTCCAGACTCCCAGCTTTGAATTTCTGCATCTCCCAAGATCCTGGCCAATCCAACCTGAGAGCCTGAGCCTTGGGAATCCCAGGGGCTCCACTTGGGATTCTAGGCTGGGTGTGAATTTGCTCACATCTTTACCTGAGCTGAACATTTTGATTGTCTCAGTCATCACGTTAGTGTCTTCCAACATGCATGGTTGGCCTCAAACTCAGGTCCTTCTCCAGGGGCCCCTGGTTCAGCCGCAAGATCTCTCTTTGGGCTCGCTTGATCTGTGGGACCCAGCGTGGGCTGGCAGAGGCTGGCGAGGAGAAAGTGGATTCGAAGCGTTGGGAGCTGCAGGGGTGAGAGCTCCTGCTACCCAGGGCTGACTGTGACCACCCCCTCCCGCCCCCTTTCTTGTTGCCAGGCGGAGACAGCAGCCAATCGCATCTGCAAGGTGTTGGCCGTCAACCAGGAGAATGAGCAGCTCATGGAAGACTATGAGAAGCTGGCCAGCGATGTGGGTACCTCCTGCATTCTCCTGGCCTCACTCGAGCAAGGCTCTGCTACCCCACCCTGGGGGCAGATGGAGCCCCCAGAACCTGTACCTCCAGACCCATCCCTGGGGTGCAGTCTGAGGCTGGGCGTCATCCTTGTCCCAGCACAGCAGCTCTAGGGAAGCTTTAACTCCTCTCCCATTCTCCCAGAAGGCAGAGGCGGGGCCGATATCCAGGCTCCAAAGAGCCAAGTCCCCAGCTTTTTCTCTCACCAACAAACAGTAAGCCTGGCAAACTGCACCTCTCTGGGTCTTGGTTTTTTTCACTTGTCAAGTGAGAGCTAAGCCAAGAGATCTCAGGGGCCTTTCTAGCCTGGTATACTGTTGTTCTGTGAGTGGCTTGGCCTAGAAAAGGAGGACACCTGGTTCTGAGAGGATGTGAACTGGAGATGGACCAGCGTTGGCTCAAGCTAGCACAGCAGCTGGGCCCACTCAGGGGACAGCAGGAGACAGCGCTGGGTCTGCTGTTCTGCCATTGACCATATTTGGGTGAAGGCTCTACTTCTTCCTTAAAAGAACTCAGCCTTCTGAACCGCTTAGCCTGGCCTCTTGGTGGATCTGCCATCCAGCATAATAAGAACCCAGGTGCCAGGCTTAGCCAGTTTGCTCACCTTGGCAGGTCACATAACCTCACGGTGCCTCGGTCACCCCTCTGCAACCTGGGGAAGGATCACAGCATCTAACCCCATGGGATTCCCGTCATTATGCCAATGAGTTCGTTTGAGGGCCAGGCTGGCACCTTGCAGGCGCTCATGCTATTTGCTGTGACCACCAGCACTCGCCCACCACCTTCTCCTCCATCATCACCTCATCCAGGCTCTTCCCTGCCTGTGTCCCCGAAGCCGGCCTCTTCCATTTTGAATCTGAGATCCTGCTTCTAGAATTTTAGATGGCCAGGTGACGGGGTCTCAGGAAACAGCTGTGAACCCGCTCTCTGGTAGGGATGAGGACACAGAGGCCCAGCCGGGTGGTCGAGCTGGAACCAGAGGGTGGGTCTGCTCCTAGCTGAGCTGACTTCTCACCAGGTCTGGCAGGGCAGGGAGATGGAGTTACCCTCTTCTCCTGGTGGAGAGGAGGCTGGTGGCCAGGCTGCATGAAGGAACACCCCAGAACCTGGCCTCATGGCCGGGGAGTGGGAGTTGGGACACAGTGTGCTGTCAGGAGGGCCCTCCGCCGGCTCCCCCAGTGTGGGAAGGGCCAAAAGGCCCCTCAGGAGGAGAGGGAAGCAGCCCTCGCCCCACTCCCAGCAGCCTCGCCCCTTCCCCTTCCAGCTGTTGGAGTGGATCCGCCGCACCATCCCGTGGCTGGAGAACCGGGCGCCGGAGAACACCATGCACGCCATGCAGCAGAAGCTGGAGGACTTCCGGGACTACCGGCGCCTGCACAAGCCGCCCAAGGTGCAGGAGAAGTGCCAGCTGGAGATCAACTTCAACACGCTGCAGACCAAGCTGCGCCTCAGCAACCGGCCCGCCTTCATGCCCTCCGAGGGCAGGATGGTCTCGGTGAGCGCCGGGGAGCGTGGGCCCCGCCGGACCGCCTGCAGCCCCTCTCTGCTCCTGCTCAGGGCGGGACGTGTCCTCTCCTGCTTGCACCCCCACCCCCAGGCTCGAGCCTCCCCCCTCCCACTATCCCAGGCCAGACTCGCCCTTCCAGACCCCAGAATATGCACCTGGACCTCCCAGCACCCCCTTCCCCCCCACCCCTCAGAAAATCATCTTTGCGAACAAAATGCCCCTTGACATACTGAACCAAACAGCATGATTCGGTGGCAGTTAGGATAATTTTTTACTGCTGTGGAATCTTTTTTAAGCACTTAAAAAAAAAAGTATTAAGAAGGTATTATCTATTAAGCACTTTAAAAAAATGTATTACCGTACAAAAAAATGTAATGGACTTATTTTTTTTTTGGTAGGATATTTCAATGATATGAATAGGCAAAATACAGAAAACCAAAAGTACTCATAATCTGAATTACCCAGTATCAGCTTAAAAGGTGTTTTTTAGAGGTGCCTGGGGGGCTCGGTTGGGCATCCAACTGTTGATCTCAGCTCCGGTCTGGGTCTCAGGGTCATGAGTTCAAACCCTGTGTTGGGCTCCACGCTGGGCATGGAGCCTACTTAAGAAGAAAAAAAGTTTTTTGGAAAAGATTCTTTTAGTCTACATAAATATAATTTTTAAGGAAATCCTAAAGCATGTTTTATTTAATAAGCTGCTTTTTAAAAAAACTAAAAATTATATTGTGAATGGCTTCTCGAGTTGTTAAATTCTCTTCATTTAGGTTACTTAACGTTATTTCTGCTTCCCACTGACCCTATCTTCAGACTTGGGAAGAAATGTTATGAGCCAGAGAAACGTGCAAAAGAAAATTTAAAAATTCACCAAGATAGAGCTTTTGCCCTTTAAAATGAGAAGTCATGAGAAGTCGTGCGCATATAAGGTGGGAAGGGCAGGGGACGGCCGAAGCAGGCAAATCAAGTTGGAAGGAGGCAGGATCCCAGGGGACACTGGAGAAGAGGAAAGAGGCCCCGGCCATTGTTTCTACGCTTTGGAAATTGCAGTCTTTTTTACAGATTTCAGGCTGAATCAGGAGCTTTTAGGTGGCTAGAGCCCCTGCTAACCGGAGGGTGCTCTGCGTGGGTTAGAAGTGCCCCCTCCTCCGGGTGGTTGCAGCCTGTCCTCTGGGCACGCAGGTGGCACGCAGGCCGGTTCAGCCCCTATCGGCCCAGCGGGCACCCTGTGCCAATCGCAGGAGCCACCCTGTGGGTGGCTCCCTGTTTGAAGGGCTGTGGGTTTGTGCTCAGCAGCTGTCACTGTTCTCAGATGCTTGGCCAGCTTGCCCAGACCAGGGTCCCTGCCGGGTCCAGGCTGCTGCCCAGAGCCCATGAGCAGATCCAGAAATGGGGGCACCTAGGAGGCTCCCATGCCTGCTTGCCTTGTTCCATTATTGTTCTTTCCCCCTGGTTGGCCCTATATCCTCTGTGATCGGTCAGCATCCTGGGCCACAGAGGGCCTCAGGCTCTTTCCCCACAGGGCTGCACATCCAAACCCCTCTAGCTGGGGGGCCCACATGGACTTGGGCCTCACTTCCTGCTCAGGAGGCCTGGTGCCCAGGGGCCCAGGAGACGCCAGTGTGGGGCTGGGTGGGTGTGGCTGAGACGGGGAAGGGGCTTCTTCTAGAAGGCGTGGGGCAGCTATGGGGGTCTCAGGGGCCAGGAGGGGCTGACCCTGTGCCTCCCATCACTACAGGACATCAACAATGCCTGGGGCTGCCTAGAGCAGGCGGAGAAGGGCTACGAGGAGTGGCTGCTGAACGAGATCCGGAGGCTGGAGCGGCTCGACCACCTGGCAGAGAAGTTCCGGCAGAAGGCCTCCATCCACGAGGCCTGGACGGATGGTAAGGCCAGCCTAGCCTCCTGTTTCCCCGAGGGTGCCGGCTTGCTTGCTTCATCAGCTGAACCGCCAGCCCTAGCTCCTTTCTCTTTTGCTGCTTGTTTTGCCTTGTCTCTTACTAGTTCCTTGTCGTTAGACAAGGTCATTAGCCTTTGGGTGTCTCTGCTTCCTCGTCTGTAAAGTAGGGATAATCCCAGTGACAAGTTCATCGGTTTAGGGGAGTGGAATGAATGAATACCTCTGAAGCACTGAGAATTCCTGGCATAGGACGATGCTATGTATGTGTAATTCATTGTTGGTTTTGGTCACCGTGATGATGTCTCCTTCCCTGAGTCCGTTTGGCTGGGGTTCCCATCCCGACTCTGCCGCCTAGAAGCAGCGTAAGTTTGGACCAGTGACTTAGCCCCCAGGTGTCATTCCCTCATCTGTGACACAGAGATGACGATGCACCCTCTCCTGCGTTAGCTTCCTAGGGCCACCAGAAAAAGGACCAGACACTGGGTGGCTTCACACAACAGAAACGTGCTCTGTCCCAGGTCAGGAGGAGTCAGAAGTGGAAGGGTCGGCAGGGTTGGCTCCTTCTGGAGGCTCTGAGGATGGGGCTGTCCCTGCTTCTTCCTGGCATCTGCTGGTTGCTGGTCACCCTTGGTGTCACTGGCTTAGTTCAGTTTCTGCCTCCAGCCCCCCATGGCTGCTTCTGGGTCTCTCCTTCCTTTTCTAATCAAGACTCCAGTCGTTGGATTTGGGCCCTCCCTAGTCTCCCATGACCTCATCTTAACTAATTGCATCTACAAAGACCCTATTTTCAGTTAAGGTCAGATTCTGAAGTTCTGGATGGACCTGAGTTTGGGGGATACTGTTCAAATTCAGCATGCCTCCTCCTAGTGTTGTTGTAGGAGTAAACGTCGTAAGGACGTTTTATGCTTAGCTGAGTTCCTGGCGGGTAGAGCACACTCCGTAGAGGATAGTCCTGGATATTTTTCCTCCACTGCTTTCCCTCTTCCTGTTTCCGGCCTCCAATTCTAGTGACCAGAGCCCTTGCCGTGTTAACACATGTGTCTCCATTTCTCCAGTTTGGAGGCACTTGGGGCCATGTCCGGTGTCTGCTTGTTGGCAGCTGAAGTTAACTCCAAAGAAAGAAAAATCACACCTGGAATAGTCTTTTCCTCAGAACCCGGGTCAGGGCTGGAGAGGGACCCACACTGCTGTTTCCCCCTGCAGCCGCTTCAGCTGGGGCCCCTGGGGCACACCCTGCTGGCTGGTGGAGCGTAGGGTCTCCACACTCCCCCATTTGGCTCCCTTGTGCTCCTCAGCTCTTGGGCTGGAGACCTTTAGGGACGGCCGTACCCTGTGGTTACTCGGGAGCAGCTTGGCGTGGTGGGGGGTGGGAGTGTGCTTGACTCGGCCTGAGGGGGTCGGGTTCAGCTCCACATCTGTGAGTGCACAGCGATGTGAGGTTGCTGTGTGTCCCCCCCGCCAGCCGCAAGCCTGTGAGGCTGTTTACCCAGGTGTGCCTGGTGCAGAGTGAGAGCTTGCACCCGCTCACCCACATGCTTCGATCACGTCCTCTCCAGGGCCCAGGCACAGCTCGCAGGAAGGTACGGAGCAGGGACCGGCCCCGTGGGCCGGCCCGCCTCCAGCACGGACGTGAGAGTCGCTGGCGTGCGGGCAGTAGACACTGGCACAGCCTCGGGGCCCAGACTGTCTGCCGCCCAGGGATTCTTGGGACTGTCTACAGAATTAGTCCTAAACGTGGGGAAATCACACGCCTGGAGAGATTTGCCGTGAGACTGTCTCTAATAGCGCAAGCTGAGGGGCCTGGACCCCCACAGTAGGGTGGCAGGTGGTCACGCCAGCGGTGGCTCAGCCACCAGAGGGGACACACGTGGGAATTGGAGCCAGAGCAGAGACTCTGATGATGTGATGCTGAATGAAGACCAGGAAACACAGCTTCCATATACCTGATGGTTGTAAACAGCACCCGTATAAGACCGAAAAGGAGTAGATAAGTAGGCTCAACTGTAATTTTTTTCTCCCTGCAAACGTGTCATATTATCATTCTGACTTAAAAAGTAGGGGGGCGCCTGGTTGGCTCAGTCAGAAGAGCATGGGACTCTTGATCTTGCGGTTGTGAGTTTGAGCCTCACCTTGAGTGTAGAGAGAAGTTAAAAATAAAATCTTAAAAAAAAAAAAAATAGAAGTAGAGGGCAGGAAAGAAAGGCCACACTGGGCACCGTCTTTCAGCCTCCTCAGCCCGGCCTTCATTTGCTGAGCAGGGCTGAGCATCCCTGATGGGCCCAGACGTGGAGGGTGGGCGTGTGGCTAGGCCAGGGCAGCCCCTGTCCCGTACCAGGCATTTCACGAGACCGCTGGCACACGTCATGTAACAATAGTCCCAGGAGGTTCGGTTCTCATCCCATTTCCTCCTGGGAAACAGAAATCCAAGACATGCCAGCCCTACCCCTCTCTTAAAGAGACGGTGGTGCCCCTGACCGTCAGAGAAGGTTCTGGCCACCAATGGATTCTGTGTAGAGTGCACTGGACGTGCTGACCACAGTGAGAGTAATTACGGGGAGGGGTCCCTGCAGGGCTGCAGGGGGCTAGCAGCAATAGCTGGAGAAGCTCTAAAGAAGGGGTACCTGTGAGGCGCTTGGCTGGCTGTTTCCTGGCTATACCACAGGACAGAGCCCTATGTAGCCTTTGTATGGAACCACTCCTCGTGGCCCCGTATGTGTTCCGTGGAAAGTCGTAACTTCCCTGACCGGGCCTCGTTGTGGACGTTCTGGCTGCACGTCGCTTTCTCAAACTGCAGATGATGGATCACTGTATGGTGGACATCTGGGGATGCACCCCCGAAAATGGGGCTCTTGGGGCCCTGGGAGTGGACGGTCAGGGCCAAGAAGATGGGGCCTCTGGCTTCTGCTCAGCCTCCTCCCCCCTCTCTCCAAACCCAGGCAAAGAGGCTATGCTACAGCAGAAGGACTATGAGACCGCCACCCTCTCGGAGATCAAGGCCCTGCTCAAGAAGCATGAGGCCTTTGAGAGCGACCTGGCTGCCCACCAGGACCGCGTGGAGCAGATCGCTGCCATCGCGCAGGAGCTCAAGTAGGCGTGGCCCCGAGAGGGCTGGGGCTGCAGTGGGAAGTGGGGTATAGCTGTGAAAAGCGAGGAAGGTGGGTACAGCGGGTGCCCAGGTGGGAATGGCGTCCATACAGAAGACTGTGAGCGTCGCCCCAGGAGGAGAATGAGCCCCTGACCCTCCTGCTGAGGGCATCCGGTCCTTCCCTGTAACTAGTGCAGGACCCCGAGCTCTCGCTGTGCCTCAGAGGCTCCCTGCCATGGGGCATTGGGATCAAGACTGGCATTGCCTCCAGCCGAGGTGTGGCGAGAACTGGCCTTCATCTGTCTCCCAGCAGTCTTCTGGAAGCCAGGGAGTTGGGGGTGGGAGGAGCACCTGGAGGTCTCGAAGAAGGGAGCACACCTGGTCTCCCTATACCACGCGCGCCCCAGCCCCGGGGAGAGGAGAGCAGGCCTTGGAGGTAACCTGGGTCACCAGACCTTCCTGTCTCCTCCCTTCTAGTGAGCTGGACTATTACGACTCCCCCAATGTGAACGCCCGGTGCCAGAAGATCTGTGACCAGTGGGACAGTCTGGGAGCCCTGACCCAGAAGCGGAGGGAGGCTCTGGAGGTGAGGACCCCTGGGGGGATGGAGGCCTGCCTCGAGTGGCCATTGGAGGACTTTCCTACTCCACAGATCAGACTGGGGGCCAGGCTGGGGGATTCCAGTGTGGGACGGTCTGTAGATCCCACATTAAGAACCAGTGTCCCAGAGAAAGCCTGTTCTTTCTGTCTGACTTAGTCCAGTGCTTCCAGACCTAGACCGCTTGTGGCTGGCCAGGAGGACCTTGGGGGCACGGGATGAGGGGCGGTGGGCAGGGAGCGGTGATTCCAGATAGGACTCTGCTGAATACCTCCCTGTATCCACCCCTTCCCCTCAATTGTCACTCCCAGCGGACAGAGAAACTGCTGGAGACCATTGACCAGCTGTACTTGGAGTATGCCAAGCGGGCTGCACCCTTCAACAACTGGATGGAGGGGGCCATGGAAGATTTGCAGGACACCTTCATCGTGCACACCATCGAGGAGATCCAGGTGTGCTGCAGACCCCCTCACGCCGGAGGCCGGCTCCCCCAGGCCCCTGTGCAAACCACACTCCTGCAGGGCTGCTCTGTGGGGGTGGGGAGAGCAGCCAAGGATTTTCTACATTTGAACGAATTACATTTTATGTATTTTGATTAGGTAATAGATGTAGATGGCATAAAATCTAGAGGATAAAAAGGACATGCCGTAAATTCTCCCTCCTACCCTAGTGTGCTCCCCAGAGGGAAGCAGTATGCCTGTGCTGTCTCTGCATATGCAAGCGAAGATATTTATTTATTAATGTGGTTCTTCCCCGTACCCCTTTATAACACGAGAAGCAGCTCTTATTATGTGCTGTATTCTGAACCTTTGTTTTTAACTAATATTTTGGAGCTCATGCATTGCAATAAACAGCTGCCTCGTTCTTTTATACAGCTGCAGGGGATTTGATTTAAAAGATTTTGCCAAGGAAGCCTGGGTTGGGGAAGGTCATCTGGGGAGCAGACCTGGGGCACCGCTTGTCCCTGACCTGGCTGTGGGGTGGTGTACCCTCTAGGGCGGTTGCTCCTGGTTTCACTGGCCCTCAGCGTGAAGCTCTTGCTTTGATGGCCCTGCCTTCACCTCCCCACGGCCAGCCCCGGCCTCCTGGTTCTCAGCCATGAGCATCCTGGCTTGATGCCTCTGGGTCTTCCAGCTGGTGTGGGGCCAGGCCTTCAAGGGCCCTCCCGTGCCCCCCACCCTGGGACCTGTAGGGCTCCCTTAGTTCGTCTTGCCCACAGGAGGCACCAGTCACCGTGCTTCTCTTGCATCCAGGGACTGACCACAGCCCACGAGCAGTTCAAGGCCACCCTCCCTGATGCCGACAAGGAGCGCCTGGCCATCCTGGGTATCCACAACGAGGTGTCCAAGATTGTCCAGACCTACCACGTCAACATGGCGGGCACCAACCCCTACACAACCATCACTCCTCAGGAGATCAATGGCAAATGGGACCATGTGAGTCCAAGGGCTGGGTGGGGCATTGGCTGGGCCGTTGAAAGTTTTATGAGGGCAGGGATTTTATCCCCTTTTTAGATTGATTTTTATTAATTTTCATTGATTTTATTTTTTTCGTTATCACACTGTAAGCACTCATCTGTCCAGTTAATGAACGATGGAGTTTCTGGAACAGGTCCATGTTCATTCCTGTTCTGTAACTGACTGGCCCCTTCCCTTCATGCCTCCTCCATTTCCTCATGTGAAGTATGGGGCAGGTGACTGGCCCGTTCCTCCTGTCCATGATTGTCCCCACCCCAGGTGCGACAGTTGGTGCCACGGAGGGACCAGGCCCTGACGGAGGAGCACGCCCGCCAACAGCACAATGAGAAGCTACGTAAGCAGTTCGCAGCCCAGGCCAACATCATCGGGCCCTGGATTCAGACCAAGATGGAGGTGGGTCCCCTCACAGGAGGCAGGGATGGGGCTTCCACCCCTTCCCAGCACTGTCCCAGCCAGTCAGGCTTGCCCTGTCTCCTCCCAGGCGGGACCCCGGGAGGAATGCTGGTTCCAAGCCCATGATTGGTCTGCTGCCCTACAGAGGGCGTGGAGCCTGTCAGGGAAGGCCAGTGGGTTGATCCCCATCTCTGGTTTGCGAGCAAAGACCCACCCAGGGCTGCCATTAAAGAGCCACATGAGAAAGTCCCACAGAAGGATGAGTGCCTGGGAACCGACTAGCTTATTTATCCTTTGGCTTATTTGCCTGACCAGGTCTCCCTTCCTCCCGAGCAGAGAGCTTTGTCAAAAAGGAGCATCTTTCCAGAGAGAGAACTGAGTCTCAGACAAGCGTGGAATTTTTTTGTTGAATTGTTGGGCATGGTGTCCCTCTGAGCTCCTTGAGGGCAGAGACCATGTCGCTCGAGCTTGTGTTTGTGTGTCTCCTGCACCCCACCCCCACCTGCTTGGCACACTGTGCATAGTAGCTGCTTAGGAAAGACTTGCTGGGTCAGTTGAGCGCACAGAAAAGGCTTTTACAATCAAGGTTTGTTTCCAGAGATGAAGTACAGACAGAAAGGGGGGGATGAGGCAGGCCGGGGCAGGCACCCTGGGTGCAGGGCGGCAGGTGCGTGGCCACCGAGGAGGCACGTCTGGTGCCGTGAGACTGTGAGGAAGCTGGCTCTGTGGGCAGAGAGAGAGTCCCTGAGGTGGGTGGTAGTTGGGAACAAGGCCTGGGCTGGGGGTTTGAATGGCAAGCAGAGGAGTGAACATTTAGGTTGGGAACTGACCTTGCAGCCCCTTTCTGAGGCTGAGAGGCACCCGAGGGATGGGAGGTATGTCGTCTGGTGATGACGGTGCTTCTCATACCCCTTTATGGTGCTGTTTCCATACCAAAGTGTGTCCCTGCTGAATGTGTCTTGTTCTCGGTTGACTGATTACCACTGATGGGGTCCCTGGTGCTGGGGTGGGAACCGAGAATCATCTGAGGGGCTGACGATGATGAGCTGGGTGCCCCAGTCCCTACCCCGGGGACGGAGTGGGGCGGTCTGACGAGGGCTTGCTCCCTGAGCAGGAGATCGGGCGCATCTCCATTGAGATGCACGGGACCCTGGAGGACCAGCTGAGCCACCTGCGGCAGTACGAGAAGAGCATCGTCAACTACAAGCCCAAGATCGACCAGCTGGAGGGCGACCACCAGCTCATCCAGGAGGCGCTCATCTTCGACAACAAGCACACCAACTACACCATGGAGGTGGGCGGCGCCAACCTTGCTTCTCCAGGAGGGGCGCCCCGGAGCCCCTTCTGCTCCCCACCCCCCGGGGCTGACGCAGGGGCAGTTACCAGTCTCCCCAGGAAGGTGCTCAGAGTGGGAGGACAAACTCCCACTTGGGAGTGAGGGGGTACTCGGTGCCACTCCCCTCTGGAGCTCCGGGTCCTCGGGCCCTTCTGAATTTCCCAGGGAGCTCGTGGACAATGCAGACGTCCAGGCTCCAGCTCCAGGGTTTGATTCACTAGGTCCAGGATGAGGCCGAGGGATCTGAATTTTGAACCAGCGCCCTGGTGATTCAGAGGCAGGTGGTCTCCAGACATGGGCTTAGGCACCTGATTTCCAGGTGGCGAATTGTCTGGACCATGAGGGCGTGTGAGTGTGGCGCTAGAATGGGGTGTGCAGGGCCCTCCTTCCTGGCCTGACTCACGCCGTGCGTTAGTTCTGGTCTCTGCTGCCCCCCCACCCCCGTGGAGGCCACGCCCGCCTGTGCTTCTCTTTCATCATCTGGGTCCTCTGTCCTGGTGTCTTGTCCTTGCCTGTGATGCTGTCAGTCTGGCTCAAAGTCCAGATCTGATTGCTTGGGCCGTTTCGATAGTTGCTGGAAGGAGTAGCCAGGAGCAGCCAAGGCCCAGGCGTGGGGCCCCTTTGCTGACAGGCTCCTCATCCCCCCCCAGCACATCCGTGTGGGCTGGGAGCAGCTCCTCACCACCATCGCCAGGACCATCAACGAAGTGGAGAATCAGATCCTGACCCGAGATGCCAAGGGCATCAGCCAGGAGCAGATGAATGAGTTCCGGGCCTCCTTCAACCACTTTGACCGGGTGAGAGCCCCAACCCCCGCACCTAGAGCAGTCCCCACCCCTGCCCCAGGGCCCTGGGGGGCACTGCCCAGGAGGTGGGCAGCCATGCTGGGCCAGTTCCTGGACAAGGGAGGAGGAGGGAGAGCAGGAAGTCAGCCTGCCCTGACTTTCTGCACCTCACAGCTGGCCTTAGAAAGCCTGTCCTGGTGTGCTGTGAGCTTCCCTGCTTTTCTGGATCAAGAGCTCATGTAGCGAGTGGAGAGAGGATCTCTGGCCCCTGACACTTGCTCTCCTGCCACGAGGACTTGGGAGCAAGGCTACCGTAGCCTCAGGGGCCAGCCTGCTATCCCCTGGCTGTGGGGACTATTGCTCGCCTCTGCCTCAGGACAGAGGAGCAGAGGCTCCCTCCCCACCCCACTCCCAGCAGCCTTTGGGAGACTCTGGGGGGGTGTCAGCATTATTCACCCTGGGTTCTCATCCTAGCTCTCGGACGGGCTGGGCTGTACATGGGCCGTCCCTCCCGGTGCCCTGGGGCCTCTGGGTAGCCAGAGGGGTGGGAGCATGGGGTTTGGTGCTGCCCACCGCCCTGCCTGCTTCCCTGTCCTCCAGCCTCCTGGGTGGGTGAAGCCCTCTGGGAAAGCCAGGTCGGGGCCTTGGGGCTGGGGTGGGCCGGGCCCTTCTGGGGGAACTTCTCACCCCCGTGGCTCACCGTGTCCCCCTCTGGCCTGCTTCCCGGAGCAGGGCTGCGTGTGCCAGGGAGAGGGCACCCTCTGGACCTCATCCGTGTGTCTAACTGTGCACTTTTATTTCCCCTCCTCCCCTGCCCCTTCCACCCTCCACCCTCTCCCTCCGCATGCCTTCGTCCCTGTGTCTCCCCACACACGCCACCCTCCACCTGGGGCATGGCCCACCCCCCACCCCTCACGGCCTCCACCTCCCTGGCACCGCATGGCTGGCTGCCTGGCGCACGGCGGCCCCAGGATCACTCCGGCACGCTGGGTCCCGAGGAGTTCAAAGCCTGCCTCATCAGCTTGGGTTATGATATTGGCAACGACCCGCAGGTACTTGCCTCCTGCACGCAGCACGCTCAGGGGTGGCGTCCGGGGCGAGAAATAACGCGTTTCTCCTTTTTCTTTTCTCTCTCTGTCTGGCTCTCCCTGTCTCCCCTTTCCTGTGGGCCTCGGGGCTCGTCCTCTCCTGCTGTCCCTGCCTGGCCCACGTCGGGCTCCTCTTCCCACTGCTCCAACCTCTGCCCTCCGCCCTCTGTCATCTTTCGTGGGAACCTGCTCGGGGCCCCCCTTCCTCTCTCCTCGTCTCTCTCCATCCTGTGGACGGACTTTGGCCTCTCCCTGTTCTCTCTCCTCCCCTTGGACGTGTCTCCTCTGTGCTCCTTTTCCCTTCCTGGCCCCGCAACCGTACACCTCGACCTCCTCTTCTGGCCGTCTGCGCCCTGTCTTCCTGGCCCCGGGCCGGCCCTTCCTCCTTCTGCCTCTGACCCTCCTGTGTATTGGTGCCACTGCCCCCACAGAAGAAGACAGGCATGATGGACACGGATGATTTCCGCGCCTGCCTTATCTCCATGGGTTACAACATGGTAATGTAAACCCCACCCTCTGTTCTGACGAGGGCCCGCCAGCTGGCCAGAGAAGCCGAGGCCTGGCCAGGGCAGGCTGCGAGGCCTCAGGCTGGGGGCTGCCCTCCCTGGAGGGGCCTCAGAGTTCCCGTCCGTGGGGAAGATGGCGCCCTGGTGGCTGGGCCCAGCCTCATGGCGCGTGTGTGTCCCAGAGGTCTGGCCTTCTCACCTTCTCACCTTCTCACCTCGGTCTCTGCGCTGGCATATATTTTGGTACTTACTGTGGAGAGGGGCTTTTTCACTCCCACGGTGGATGGTGGGGCTGGCCCCGAGGCTAGCAGGAAGGACTGGAGGTTTGGACTTCCTGGGTTGGGTTTCATCTCTCAGGAAGCGCAGAGATTTCTGCCTCGCCCTGGTGGTGGCTCCAGCCACGCCCGTTGCCCCTTGGCCTTCCCAGCCTTCCCAGTTGTGTGCCCTCATGCAGGCCTTCTGAATAGAGCGGGGACCTGAGCTGGGCAGCCAGGCAGCTCCCGGGCCACGGCGCAAAGGGCAGAGCTTGTGGGCTGCCCCATGCAGGGCAAGGGCTCTAGACGCAGGGAGCCCAGGAGCAAATCCCAGCTCTGCCATCAGCAGCTTGGGGCCCAGGATGAGGTGAGGGGACCCCTGCAGGAGCTTCTGTGAGTGCTGCGCACGGGTCTGACGCAGGGAAAGTATGATGTGCTGGGGAGAACACAGGTTGTGGAGCCAGACCAAGTTCAAATCCCAACTCTATTACCTGCTGGCTGTGTGACCTTGAGCAAGTCACCAAGCCTGTCTGGGCCTCCAGTTGCCCCTCTGGAAACCTGATGGAAATAATAACGACCTGTGCCATATGGTGGTGGGGAGGGTGAAATGAAGTGAAATGCATCCAGCCGTTAGAAGAGTACCTGCCCCATGCTCTCAGCCGTGACAACTGTCAGCATTGTCGCCGTTTGCTTCGACTGGAACCTGTGGGGTGTGGGAAGCCTGAACTGGGTCTTCGCTCTTGGGTGTGATGTCCCTATGATGCCCTTAGGACAGCCCAGGTTAGGTCAGGGAGCCGTTGTGCCCTAACAGCCTCAGGCCACTCTGAGCCCCCAGGGCCTTCTGGTCCGTATGAGACATTCCCAGCGGCCTGTGGCTGAGAGGCTGACGGGCCTGGGGTTGGCTCTTCTCTCCAGGGAGAGGCAGAATTTGCCCGTATCATGAGCATCGTGGACCCCAACCGCCTGGGGGTAGTGACATTCCAGGCCTTCATCGACTTTATGTCTCGGGAGACGGCCGACACAGACACAGCAGACCAAGTCATGGCCTCCTTCAAGATCCTGGCTGGGGACAAGGTGGGTCTTCTATGCTGTGGGCACTGTGCAGGGGCCACTGTGATCTGGAGGGGAGGTCGCTTGCACCCTGTGGCCCCTTCCTCCCACTGGGGCTCCCCATGCTGTCCATCTCTACCTATTTCGGTAATGCTTTGGGATCAGCTAAGGTGTTAGGACACACTATGAGTTTAAGGGGATCTCCTGCCAGGGCGTGGGACTCCTTAGCACTTGGGCAAAAGTGATGAGTGGTAGAGACGGGTAGAGTGGGGTGGGGGGGTGTGACTGAATGATGAAAGGGCCAGGTGAGAACTTAGACTTTCACCGTTACATCACTCTGGGCGCAGGCGCAGAGCGTCGGCAGGGAGTGGGAGGCAAGCACATTTCGGTCTACCCTGGGCAGCAGTCAGTTCTGGTTTCCAAATTTCCCAAGTTCCCTGCAGTGCCCTGCCTGGCAATGGAACAGTGGGAGCGCGAGGGGAAACTGGCAGAGAGGGGGATGTCTGGAGGCCAGATTTCCTTTCTATAAAATCCATAGGATAATCCTTCTGCCATTCTTCGTTCAGACTGAAAAGATTTGAGTTATAAAAAGCCAAAGCCAATGGGGAGCATAATTTCTGAAATGTCTCAGTCTATAAGGGAAAAAGACTGAGCCCACAGAGGTTCCTAAAGGTTGGTTCCTAAAGTTTAAGGACACCCTATTAGAGTCCTAGCACCTTGTCACTTGAAGTGACTCTGGGTCTGTGAGGTCCAGAAAGGGGCCTGGGCTCCTGACTTTCGGAGTGACCTGGGGGTGACCCCGCCCTCCTGGTTCCTAGGGGACTCTGGCAGAGGTAGGACATGGGGCTGGGGGCCCCCCTTTTGGGTCAGAGCCTCCAAGTGAGCTGTTCTGGAGCCTAAAACCCCCAAAAGAAGCAGCTTCCCAGTAGACCTGTCACAGGCACCCAGAGACCTGGGCTGGGAACCAGGCGGGGTGAGGGCAGACCCACGTCTTGCAAATGTGGTGGAGATAGCTGTCTGCCACGGCCACGGCCACGTCACACTTGGGTGCTCACTGTTTTGGCTGAAATTATATGACCTGCAGAGCGCTCGCTTGAGCGGGCGTGGGTCCCGCTCTGTTACCAGACCCCCTACTGGGTTCGCTCCAGCCCGTGGTGCCTGCAGTCGAGAGGGATCCATGAAATTACAGGCGCAGTTAGCACTTGAATTAGCATGGAAACAGGCCAGAGTAGGTATGGAAATGGCAAACAGGAGCTTGGAAATGAACGTGTATTTTGTATATGCACACGTGCATGTGTCTATACATACACATGATATACGTGTGGATACGTGTGCCCGCGCACGTGTCTGTATCTAGAGGGAGGGGACGGGGCGGGGTGTTGCCGCCCCCACTGACATCCCGGCCCGCCTGCCCCGCGCTCTCTGCAGAATTACATCACGGTGGAAGAGCTGCGCCGAGAGCTGCCGCCCGACCAGGCCGAGTACTGCATCGCTCGGATGGCCCCCTACACCGGCCACGACGCCGTGCCGGGTGCTCTGGACTACATGTCCTTCTCCACGGCGCTGTACGGCGAGAGCGACCTCTAACCCGCCCGCCCACCCAGGCCAGCGCCCTCGCCCTGCCCGCTGTGCGCCCTCTGCCCTGTGCCCCCTGCTGCCCCCTCTCCCGCCCAGGTTTGGTCTCCTCGCTCAGGCTCCAACCGGGCGAGCCTCCCTGCCCGCAAAGTGACAGTTTACAAAATTATTTTCTGCAAAAAAGAAAAAAAAATTACGTTAAAAAAAAGTAAAAAAAAAAAAAAAAAAAAAAACCAAAAAACCACATATTTTATTATAGAAAAAGTATTTTTTTCTCCACCAGACTTAAATGGAAAAGAGGAAAAATTAACTGTTTGCACCAAAATGTTTTGTTTTGTTGTGACATAGGACAATAACCAAGCACAATGTTCTATTCTGTACTTTTTATCGATTTTTTTTTCTCTCTGTATCATCTGCTGTATTCATTTCTCCAATCTCATGTCCACCTTGATGTGGGAGTTGGGGGGGTGGGGGTAGGGGGGTATCTCGTCAGAAGGCACATTGGTGCATGTGTGTTTGCTAGCTCACTTGTCCATGAAAATATTTTATGATATTAAAGAAAATCTTTTGAAATGGCTGTTTTTTAAGGAAGAGAATTTATGTGTCTTGTCTTCTCGGTTATAAGTCCAGAGGTGTGGTTAGCTCACTTTTTTTCCTTTAGTTTTACTATTGCCGATTAAAAATGAACAAGATTGGAGAGTGTGGACAATTTTGATAAAACTTGTCACACACCATATTAAAGCAACAGCGCTCCCATGACTAGTCTTGGCCTGCTCCTTGCTTACTGTTTTCCAGAAGGGTGCATGAGGTCAAGGACGATGGGGGCCGCCTGTACCCAACCTTAATGGGTTTTCGACCCTGGCACAATGCCGCCCTCCTACACTTCACTATGTTTATTTTAAAAAAGGAACGGTGGTTTCCTCAGAAGGCTCCTATGAGTTGAAGATAAGGTCACAGATGTGTGAGGAAGGCACTCTGTAATAAGTCCTACCTTTGTTCTCTATGGCATCAGACAGCTCTGTGACATCTGTGTGCCCCCCCTTGCTATTCAAAAGGTCCTGCAGTTGGGGCGCCTGGGTGGCTCAGTCAATTAAGCGTCTGCTTTTAGCTCGGGGTCCTGGGATCGAGCCCCAAGTCTGTTTCTCCCTGTCCCTCTGCCCCTCCCTCTGCCCTTCCCCCTGCTTGTGCTCTCTGTCTCTCAAATAAATAAAATCTTAAAAAAAGAAAACAAAACAATGTCCTGCAGAAAGCAGCTCTCCAGCATCACCTGGGAGCTTGCTGGAAATGCAGAGTCTCAGGCCCCACCCCAGACTTTCAGAATCTGCGTTTTAATAAGATCCCCGTAGACTGCCGTTTCCAAAGTGGGGAAACTGCACTAGAGTTCCCTTAGCTATTACGTGGCAATAATAGTGCTATTGGAAAGCCAGTGCGGCAACACGTAGAGCTCCTAGAATCCTAGAACGTTCTGGAATACTCACTGCCCAGGAAAGAGGCGAGAGGACTGTTCAGAAGGAAGGACATGGGGTAGAGGTCGGCATTTGCTTTGGAAACATTCCCGTAGGATTTACCACCGGCTGGTGAAAAGTCCGGTAAATGCTCGGTGTTGGTCTGTGGTGGGTGCAGCTCCAAGGGGGAAAACCGTGGAATAAGGCCAGGGCCTTGTCTCAGAGGGTCCAAGTCCTTTGACAGAGGGTAGGGCACAAGATACTCCGTTTTCGCTATTGACATGCAAGTCGAGCCGAGGAGAGGGGAAATTGTTCCAAGCAGAAACTTTCCCAAACCCAAGGTGCCAGCACTTTACCGTACCACAGTTTCTAGAGGTATCAGTCGACCTTTCCACTGCTCACATTAGAAAAGGGTAAGAGTCATTTGAACCACAGTACGCTTACTGAGTAAACTGCACGTCCTTCAGACAAATGCCCTAATTTGATATCCTCAATATTCAAGTGTGCTTGTTTGTCTGCAGATGACTATAGTTGCTTTAAATTTTCAGTCTGCTAAAGAGAAAGCATTTTAAAATCTATTCTTGAAGCTATTTAGGTGATCGCACACGTCTTACTGTATTGATAATGTCATTTTTTCTGTAAAAATAAAAAGACTCTTGCTTGTCCTAATCATTCATACATGTAACAGTTAACCATCTCCCAGATAACCCCATTTAAATCTCCCAAAATGATTAAGTCCCTGTAAATATTTTAAACATATTGACAAATTTTAATAATTCTTTCCAGTACATCAGACTCCCCACTGAGGCGAATTCAAATGGAGGCTGCAAATTCTTGCTCAGCACAAAACAATTGAAATATTAGAAATGTAAATCACGTTCTCTGGAGCAGTTCAAAGCTGTTTACTAACAGTTCTCTTCCACCTCCAAAATGAAAATAACACATCTCATCTCAATTTCACATTCCAGATAAAAACCCCCAAGCGAATATATGCCAGATTCTCTTACGAGTTCAAGCTTCTTAAATGAATCCACAGGTTGTATGTGTATAAACCCGCTGAACACCCCCAAAATCTTCATACTGAGAGTTGGATTTCCTTCATCCATGCACTTCTTTCTACATAGCTGATCTCAAGTCCCCCTGTCACTCATTGCTGGGTTTTCGGGTCACAACTGTGACATGCATCAGCGGGGAGTCCGAACCAGGACCCAGAATGAGGTGCTCACCCGCTTCCAGGCTCCACCCAAGGCACCAGGGAGCTCATGGCATGGACTCCAGAGTCCAGCATTGTTTGCTTTGTCACCAGGGTCCCCGGGCCAAGGCCTCTCCTCTGGGGCTTTGTCTGCAGCCTGTCACCACACTCCCTTGCTGGTCATCTTTTGTATCTCACCGTGGGCTGCTTTTCATCATGAACCATTCCAGTTTGCTCTAAATGATTGGGTACGTGGAGTTTTCTACCCTGACGAAGGGGGCAGTTGATTGTTCTGCATCAGTGGGAGGAACGCATCGAGTCTCTTTCTTGCCCAGCTAGGGCATGCATTTCTTTTGTATTTTCATCTGCCTCTGCCCATACCTTTGGAGGGAATTTGCTGACAGCCTGATGAAGGCCAATCTGGAAATACAGATCCTCTTTCTTTGGCCTGTCAAGCCTTCAGTGAAATCCTATGACCATTGCAAATCCCAGGCCTGTCTCAGGAACCTCTGTGTCCTCTGTCCCTGAATAAGGACCAGTGCCCGAAGGGTACAGTCAGTAGGGTGAGTGAGTTACCAGAACTGAGGACAGATAAGATTTCCTTAGGTTGTAAGGACATCAGAGGCTTTGTCAGTTCTTTGGCCTGTGCCACGGGGGGGACTGTGGCATGGATGGTGTCCCAGGGTGGCGTGCATGGTGGGGAGTGCCTCTGAGCTGCCCCATCTAAACCCAGCCCGGGACTAGGGTCTGCCTTCCTGTCACTGAGGGAAGAAATACAACCTCTCACGACATCAGTGCCTTTCAAGGGAGACACATGGGCTCAGGTGTGCCCTGCTACTTCCCAGCTGGGCACATCACCTCCCTACATGGTGTCACCAATGCCACTTTCCGTCTGTGCTGGCACATTGTAGGCAGTTAATAGGGGACAGTAAGTATTAATACAGTTTCTTTTTTAATTAGCTATGCTTTGTTAAGCTATTTTAAATATTCTTAAGGCAAAAAGGCCTGACTCTAGAAAAATACTGGTAAGGGGAGTCCTCTTCCCATCTTTGAGCTCTGTGGTGGGCTGAATACTGGTCCCCACAGTCCACGCCCTAATACCTGGAGCCTGCGATTACTTTACCTGGCAGATGGGACTTTGCAGATGTAATTAAGGATCTGGAGATGGGGAGATGATTCTGGATGATCTGGGTGGGCCTTCATCAAGAGGTAGGCCAGAGTGTGAAAGTCAGAGAAGAAGTGATGGAGATAGAGGTTGGAGCGCAGTAGGCCGTCAGCCGAGGCATGCGAACGGCCTGTAGAAGTTAGAGCAGGCAAGGGCCCGGAGCCTCCCCTAGAGGTTCCAGAAGAACGGCAGCCCTGCTGACTGACTGGCCTCCTGGCCTCCCGAACCACAGGCACACCTGGTTTCATGTAGCACTTGGTAGGTCATGTGTTTCTTACAAATTGAAGGTTTGTGGCCACCCTGAGTGGAGCAAGTCTTGGTGCCATTTTTCTAACAACATTTGCTTGCTTTATGTCTCTGTGCCAATAAAGTATTTTAAAATTAAGGCCCATGCATTGTTTTCTTTTCTTTTTTTTTAAGATATAATGTTATCGCACATGCAATCAGCCGAGGTGTAGTACCAACACAACTTTTACCTGCAGTGGGGGACCAAGAAGTCCCTTTGGCTCGCTTTATTTTTTTATTGTTTTTAAAAGATTTTGTTTATTCATTTGAGACACAGAGATACAGATAGAGCACGAGCAGGTGGAGAACAGAGGGAGAGGGAGAAGCAGGCTCCCTGCTGAGCCAGGAGCTCGATGTGGGTCTCGATCCCAGGACCCTGGGATCATGACCTGAGCTGAGGCAGACCATCTGAGCCACCCAGGCGCCCCTGGCTTGCTTTACTGTGATGTCTGCTCTGTTGCGGTGGTGGGGATGGAATCTGCAATAGCTCCGAGCTAGATGCCCGTAGAAGGTAATAAATCCTTGTTATCTTCAGCTACGACGTGTGTGGTAATTTATTGTGTCAGCCGTAGGAGACTAATACACGCTCCATCATCCAGGCCTCTGGGAAGTCTGGCTGCTTCCCTGATGTCAGTGGCCCAGGTTAGAGGCCTGAGGCTCTGGAGAAACCACTCCAGCTTCAAAGGCCTGAGTTGGCAATGTTGGTGCTTGGGAGGCCGCCATGGCTGTCGGACCAGAGCCGCAGCCCCAGTCACGCTAGCCCACAGAGGAGGGAGATGGAAGCTACAGCCGGAAACCCCAAAAGGGCCAGAATGGCTGGGCCTGCAGGAAGTTGGGGAGCTGGTTAGCAGCATGGGGCTGAGGGGTTGAGGGCTGCAGGCAGGACACAACCGAGGCCACTAAGCTGTTTGAGAAAATCAGGAGCTGAGGTTTTATTTCATTTTCAGTTTCTGTGGGTCAGACCTAATGGAGATGTCCCCTTGTCCTTTCAGAATTTTCTGACCCTCCCAGTCTGTACTCACTGCAAAATTCTTTTTAGTTCCAAATTTAGACCCGGTGGTGAAAGTAGCATTTCAGGAAGAGAGGAAGGAGCCATTCTCATGACAAGGTAATAGCATGGGGAGGGCAGAAGGGATGGGTGAACCACTTCCCAGGAAGCTTAAATGGGCCTCTGTGACGGGCTAAATGTGGGATGAAGGATAAGAATGTCCACAGAATGTTAGTGTCAGAAAACGGTTGAGGTCCTGGAGTCCAATCTTTCCATGTGACAGAGAAGAGTACGGCCTGAGAGCAACGCTTGCTCGAGGTCACAGAGGTAGGTTGAGGCAGAGGTGCAGGAGAATCCAGGTCTCCTGACTCACAGCCCAGTGCTCTGTGCAGAACAGCCAAGTGGGAGCCAAGGTGGGTGGGGGGAGAGAGAGATAGGAAGAGAAAGAGAGAGGAGAATATTTCGTTTTCATACACAATCAGCCTGAGCTCATCAGATGTAATAACTCGTTACCCAACCAGGTGTCATTTGTGGATGAAGCTCGATCGCTACTCGGTTATGTGCTGATAAGGACACTTGCAGTTAGTTGCCGGAGTCACAAAACGCAAGCTGCGCGGCTGAAGCCAGAGGCTGGTTTTACCGGCTTGGATAACCGAAGTGTGCGGGCTCCTGCTGGCTGCCCAGATGCCTGAGGCAGGGGCTCCCGTGACTCCAGCAGGACATGGTTTCTCTGGATTGACCCCATTCTCACGTAGGCTCTCCCTCCCAGGGGGCGAAACGGCCAGGGCTCCAGGCTCACAACCTTGCAATTTCGAGTTTAGCAAAGAGACTCGAGGAGAGAGCGACATCCCCCAGAGGTGTGCAACATGGTGGCCTCAGCCAGGGCCACGGGGTTGCTCACTGGCTGCGTCCGGCCTGTGTGTGCACCCTAGAGGGGAGGGTGCAGCCCCCCCCACCGGCCACCTGGACGTGCAGCGGAGGCGGCAGGGCCCTTTCTGGCAAGCGACCCACAAGACGCTGCCTCCCCACAAAACTCGCGTAAGGGGTGGGCTCTCCAGAAGCTGATGCTGGCCAGCCAACAAACAGGACATCCTCCACGACAGCGGGAAGGAACGGAGTCCCCGCGCAGGTCAGGGGCTGTGACTGGAGGCGAGGGCAATTGGGGCTGGCACGACGGCCGGCACCGCGTCACAGGCCGCTGCCCTCACCGCCCTGCTCATACGCAGCCAACTTCCACCTCCTGTTCTTGCATCTCTGTGCCCGGGGACTTTCCTCCCAGAGCCACTGAAGGCCACCCTGCCCGAGGATGAGCAGGCCACCAGAGGTAGCTTCTAGGAAGAATGCGCGCCAGCTCCCTCCCCCCTCGGATGGCATTACTGGGAGGCTCGGGCTTGGCAAGGTTTCACAGCGTTATCCCAACAGGATTAAGCCCAGCTGCCCACAGAGCTCAGGGCACAGGCAGCCCCGGGAGGTGGCTTTGGGGATACCCCACATGAACACAGAGCCCATTCGCAGGGACGTGCCCCAGAGTGACCCCCTGAGAGCCCCCATCCAGACCCTTGAGATGCATCCTAGGGGAGTCCCGGGCCCCGTCCAAACACCGTCCTAGAACACGTGGACCTGCTGGTTGGAGAGTCTCCGCCTGAGGCACGTTGAGAAGGAAACACCAAGCGAGCAGGGAGGGGGCCACCTCCTCTCTCTGGGCCGCAGGCCCGTGTTTCCTCACGTGCAGCTGGCGGCTGGCAGCCGGGAAAACAAGGCGCCTCCGGTGGGCTCGCAGAGGAGTGGGGCATCCTGGTGTCAGGCCCGTGGGCACTCAGAAAACTGTCCCTGGGCACCTGTGGGAGACTCGAGGCTTAGGAGCAAAATTCCCCTCTTAAAATTCAAGGCAATGGGAAAACAGTTCTGTATGCAAAACTTTTCACTGTAGGTTATATTTAGGACACTTATATCCACGAAGTGCCGCCCGGAGGAGGGCAGACGTTGGGTAGAGCAACTAACCCAGAGCCCAGTAAGCACCCCCCACCCTCCCCACCCACCACCTGAAAATGCCGTTTGAGAAGGCGGGTCTTAAAACGAGCTGGGTGGATGTTGCCCTCCAGCGGCCAAGCGCGTCCTTACAGCGTGTGGCGGGGGGAGAGCGGCAGGGAGCAAAACCAGAGCTCTCACCGCGACATCCTGCCCTGCTTCCATTTGCTCTGCTACCAACGTGTCTCAACCAGGGAATTTCTGGGATGGCGAGAGCCCTTGGCCTGTGCCACAGAGGGACAGCGGGAGCAGCCGGGCACGCTTAGCAGGAGAAAAACAAGGGCTAACATTTGTTGAGCACTTCTTTGGTCCAAGTCTTAAGCCATTTACGTGCATTCAGTCTTCACACAGACTATTATTATCCCTTTAAAAACCCTGAAACCAAGGCACAGAAATCTTAAGTTAGTGATGGGGATTTGAACCCAGGTCCCTCTAATCCCCAGAAGCAGAAACCGCGTTTCTTTCACCTTATTAGTGGTTCTCAGACCCTGCTGAGCTCAAGAATTGTTCTGGAAGTTTGTCAAGGATGCAGAGTCCAGTCCAGGGCTCTGCCCCTGAGAACGTGATGTAGTGGGTCTAAAAGGAGCAAAGACACCTGAGGATCTGTCCTTAGGACATTCCTGGTAGAACCCAGCAAGTAATCCAAGCAGGTTCACGGGCCACACTTTAGGAAACACCTAAGTAAAATCTCATCATTGCCAAGAGGGCGATCTGGATATGGGAAAGAACTTCCTTTTTTTTGTTGTTTTTTTCGTTTTTTTGTTTAAGATTTTATTTACTTATTTGAGAGAGAGAGAGAGAGAATGAGCAGGGTGGAGGGGCAGAGGGAGAGGGAGCAGCAGACTCCCCACTGGGCAGGGAGCCCGCCAAGGGGCTTCATCCCAGGACCCTGAGATCATAACCTGAGCTGAAGGCAGATGCTCAATGGACTGAGCCACCCAGGTGCCCCAAGAGAGAACTTTCTAGTCATGTATGCAGATTCAATTCATGTCTGCATGCCAAGCATTTTGATAGGTGCTCTCACGAACACAGTNGAGAACTTTCTAGTCATGTATGCAGATTCAATTCATGTCTGCATGCCAAGCATTTTGATAGGTGCTCTCACGAACACAGTCTCAGCCCCCTCCCTGGTAACTCTGGGGGCTCCGTGTCCCCAGTGTGCAGATGACGATGCCTCTCAAGAGGAAACAACCCCCCCCACTTTTTTCTACTTGGAGGTTCCTTTCAGTCAGCATTCCACTCTGTGTTTACAGTGGGTCTCCCGTGATGCCCTCCAAAATAGGCCACTGCTGCATAGGGATCATCTTGAACTGAAGGCAACCGGGAAGCAGATACAAGAAAGGCTCCCTGTTCTCCTCCTATTTGCTGGAAAGCGGGACACACAATCGTGAAAGCGTCCCCTTCTGCCCTTTCTACAGGGAAGACAGAAGTTGATCACCAGAGAGAACTCTATCCCCATATCAGCCCACGATGGCACCGGAGGAGCCCACATTACAAACCTTGCTAAAACTGGCCCTTTGTTAGCATTCATTTCCCCGTTTGCCTTCCCACAATTTGCTGCCCTAGAAACTCAGTCTTTTTTCTTTGTCTTGCTGTTTCTCTAAAAATGCATTGTTCTTCTGTCGAGATGCTGTATAAGGCCAAGTTCTAACCACCCTTCTCAGTTATTCAACTCAGCACTCCTGTGCGAATGTGGGAGGAATGTGTCAAAAAACTTCCGTTTTTCGCTTGTTGATCTGTCCTTTATTCGTCAAAACTCCACCCTTTGTCATTAACTTACGTTTACCTCATTTGGTACTTCAAAATGAAGGATAACTTGGTATATTAAAAAGTTAATGAAGATTAAAAATTATCTCAATTTTCTTGGGGCGCCTGGGTGGCACAGCGGTTAAGCGTCTGCCTTCGGCTCAGGGCGTGATCCCGGCGTTATGGGATCGAGCCCCACATCAGGCTCCTCAGCTATGAGCCTGCTTCTTCCTCTCCCACTCCCCCTGCTTGTGTTCCCTCTCTCGCATCTGTCTCTCTCTCTGTCAAATAAATAAATAAAATCTTAAAAAAAAATTATCTCAATTTTCTTTATCTACCTTTTAAAGCAGTTGAGTGACTTCCTTCTGTTTTGAGGCTTTTCCTCTGAAGTATAATGATCATTATTTTAGATTTATGATTTTCACAGAGAAATATGGCTTGAGTCAATAATCATCCATCTGATTTAAAGAAGAGCTACCATTTAAAATAGGGGTGCCTGGGAGGCTTAAATCGGTTAAGAGTCTGACTTTTTTTTCTTTTTAAATGATTTTATTTATTTATTTATTTGACAGAGATAGAGACAGCCAGAGAGAAAGGGAACACAAGCAGGGGGAGTGGGAGAGGAAGAAGCAGTCTCATAGCGGAAAAGCCTGATGTGGGGCTCGATCCCATAACGCCAGGATCACGCCCTGAGCTGAAGGCAGACACTTAACCACTGTGCCACCCAGGCGCCCCAAGAGTCTGACTCTTGATCTCAGCTCAAGTCTTGATCTCAGGGTCATGAGTTCGAGCCCCGTGTTGGGCTCCATATGGGGCATAGAGCTGATTTAAGATAAATAAATAAATAAATAAAATAGACAAATATCTGAATCATTCTAGAAGATCTACTATTTGTTAACCTTTTTTTTTTTGAATTTGTGAAATTATTTGCTAATTTTTTTTTCTTGAGAATCTGAGTCCAAATACCTATGGAAACAAAACTCAGAAGAAAATTTTTGTTCTAATATTACATTTGCTATTATGGAAGTAGTTCTAGATAAAGTGGAAAATACTTCTGAAATCTGCTTTTGTTAGTCTAATTGACAGTGCCCCAGCCAATGAACCTGAGATGAGTAGAGGAAAAAAAAGATTTTCTTTCCTTCCCCTACACCCCCGTGGAAATTAAGCACCTTGATGTTGCTGGGGACATTTGCATCGTCTGGCAGGGGCCCAGAGTAAGTGCGGGTACTGCTGTTGTGCCGAAATGCCCCAGTTGCCAGGAGCAGGCTCGGGGAGGCGTTGCCAGGCCTAGGGAGCAGCGGCCACATGGGTCACCGGGGGGGGGGGCATCAGTCCTGGGATCTGGAGGAGCTAATCCCCGGGATGGGATCTGGAGGAGCTAATCCCCGGGCAGGCCCTCGGGAGGGGCAGGTGGGACCCAAGTCCTGGTCACTGTGGGGCTGCCCGCAGAGCGCCATCGAACCAGGACACATTGTCTGCGAGGAAGAGGTCCTGTGTGGCAGGCCGAGGGGCAAGGGCAGCATGACAAGTCCCAGCAGGCTGGGAGGAGGGAGGCCAGCTTGCTCTCAGTTGGGGGCCCTACCTCTGCGGCCCCTTGTCATCATCTTCCAAATAAACCACTCGTTCTTAAATCCCTGACTGAGGGTCTGTTTTTAGGGCAAACGCAAACCAAGCCGGTGGCCCTCCCTGGGCCCCGAGCCCCTGGCAGTCTGCTCCTTCGGTGGCACGATGATCTCTATGTAAGATCTCACTGACTAGCAAATACGAAAAGCTCTGGTTTGCAGTATTTGCTGATTTCTGGGTGTGAGTACTCCCACCGTGGCTGATTTCCATCGACCGAGTTGATGTCCCTGCCCACAGGGTAGAGAGGGGGTGCCCGCTGCTGGCTCTCAGGGTGGGGTGAGCTGGCTCAGCACGGCCCCACCCCTGTGACACCCAGCATGCGCTACTGTAAGTGTCTGGCCTTGCTCCGTGTCCCTCTGTGGTGTCCCGTCGTCTTAGCATTCAGCAGCGCCCACTCATCCTCGGTACCAATATCTTGAGCCGATGAGAGGAGCAAAGTGGCAGTAGAGTTGAGAACAGCTGCCAGAAAGGTGTGTCTGGGCGGAGGAGAAGGGACCCATGGGCCTGGCAGAGCCAAAGCCTGCCTGGAGGTCGTCTTCTGGCCGAGACCTGAGTCTCTGAGCATAAATTTCGAATCCACCAGATCCGGCAGGGAGAAACTGAACACCCAGGCGTCAGCAAGAATAAAGCCCGATTGGGGTTAAAGGGCATGTGGGGGAATGTCAGGTCTTTGGGAAGCAGGTGACTGCAGCATAGAGGAGGAGAAAGGAGAGGTGTCCCTCTGCCTCTGGGGGATAGAGGCCCTGATTTGATCTGCTCTCCCACTGGCCCTCCCTAACCCCCCAGGCCAGAAGCCAGGCAGGCCTGCCAGTGGCCCACCAGCTGTTTTGAACATGGGAGCCCTGACTTGGCCATCCTGTTAGTCAGTTCCAGTCAGTCTGACAAGAGAACTTGCAATTCGTGTCTTTCCCCAAACTGCCACCTTTGCGAGCTCCTGCAGCCTCTTTCCCCAGGGCCTGGGGAGAGAAGTGGGGAGCAAGCTGGGTCAGTAAAGACCCAGTAGGGCTGGGAAGGCAACAGGGAACCCACAGTGAGAGCTGGGAGGACGGGAGGTAGAGAGAGGTCAGGGAGGCCAAGTTCACTGAGTGGCTGCAGAACCAGGTGAGCTGGGAGCCATGAACCAGGCCTTCTAGAAGCTTCTGAGCTTGGAGCTGAATATTAAGGATTCAAATAGAGCAGATGAGAATGACCTACCTACTCTGGAGAATTAGCCTGGGCCCGAGGACAGAAAGGACAAACTGGCTTTTGTCTTGCCCCATCACCTGATCTAGAAGGCGAGAGACTTGGACAACACGGTGGGAAGCATAGGGCCAGCAAACCTGGGTTTGAACCCTACTTCTGCTGCTTACTAGCTTTGTGACCTTGGGAAGGCTGTTGACGCTGGGTCTCACTCCTCACCCGTGGGGTGGGTTCCTGGGTTGTGTAATCACGTATGCTAGCTGACCAACACGGTGCCGGCAATATGATTAGGGTTCAATAAGTAATACCGGATTTCACTAAATCTAACATGTCATCAAATGTTATTTCTCAGTTTATTGAGATATTATTGAATGCCACGAATTTTAAGAGGCATCTTTTGGGGGAGAATGCTTTTACAACATGCATCCTGCACACTTTACATATCTCACCATTTTATTTGTCAGTTCTACTTCAATTAAAAAATAAAATCATCTTTATTTTATGCTCTTCTAAGAAAGAAAACAAAGCTGCCAAATAAACCGACCTGCCATCAATTGTAAGATATATCCAGATTTCAGAGATAATAAAATGTGAAAAAAATGTAGCCCTTAGCACTGAAGACATGCTGTAGTTCTTTTTTTTTTTCCTTCTCATTTGTGATTTTTATGCTTCTGGACTTTTCTGCCTCTGGAATATTGTAGAGTGTCATAACCCCTCACTGAGCACCCCGCCCCCGGCCCGGTTGAAGACATAGTTTCCGACCCTCTTGCCCTCTCTTTCCCTTGCATATGCTGCTGCCCTCCCACCACTGGAGCTTGGGGGTGGGGGATGTGCGTCCTTTCGGTTTCAAGGGGCCTAGGAAGTCAGGGTCTGCAGTAGCTCGCACTGCGTCCAGGACTTTCTGTCCTCCCGGGGCTGTGGATGTTGGTCCCCATGGGTGTCCCATCTTTTGGGAGGCTGACAGGCCGGTCTGATTGCTCCCAGCTGCGGCATGCAGAAGTGTAGGACGCAGTGAGACAGGCCACAGGCTCCCTTGAGCAGCAACGCTAACCGTGTGTCCCCCAGGGGCTGGTTCTGGCATGTGGCAGTCTCTGAGCCTGATGCCACTGGGGCACACGTCCCGATTTGGCTTTCCCTTCAGCTCTCTGTCCTGTCAAATGTCTTCTTTTAATGCACAACTCACGACTTACTTCCCTTTTGCTACACTCTTAAGGTGAGGCTGACGGCTATGATGCCAAAATTGGTTTCCAAAGATTTGTTGTTGTTTTGAGATATCTTGGCAAAATAGTTGATAGGTTTCTGTATGAAAGTCATATCTGCATTCCAAAACCTATCGACCAATCGTCGAGCTCCTCAGTGTACTCTGAAACCCTAACCCCGACCCCAGTTTACTCTGGGTACTTGGACACCGAGAAAAGTGGTTTTCTTAGGAAAATGTACAATAGGATTTTTTTTTTAAATTGCAGAGTAGGAGTTTTGGAATTAGATGGACACTTCCCGGTGTGCTGCTGTTATGAATGAGGCTACAGAGGAAACCCCTGAACATTATCTTTATACCCGTGAATGTGGATGTGTCTGTAAGGCTCATTACCAGTAATGGGATTGCTGTATTGATGAGATGAGAATGTGCTTTTATAATTTGATAGGCTGGAAATTACCTTTCATTTATGTTCCTACCTTAATGTTTGAGAGAGCCCATTTGATTATGTATATTTTTTGGATTTTTTTAAAATTTATTTTTATTTGAGAGAGGGCAGAGTGGACAAGAGAGAACACGAGTTGGAGGGGAGGGGTAGAGGGAGAGGGAGTAGCAGACTGCCCACTGAGCAGGGCGTCAGAGAGGGGGGCTCAATCCCAGGACCCTTTGGGATCATGCCCTAAGCCGGAGGCAGACAGTTAACCCACTGAGCCACCCAGGTGCCCTGAGACCCCATTTGTTTAAAGATGAGCTTAAGACAATCTAATAGGATAAAAGCTGCATAACTAATTTGATATATGAAGTGGTAGGGATCAACAGCAATTAGATGTCAGCATATTTGTATATGTGTGAATACAAATACATCATCTTTTCATTGCCTAAGGTTTATAAATTGGGTGCCTGGGTTTTTTTAAAAACACTGCTTTATTGAGGTCTGATTGATAATTAGAAAGCTGTGGATATTTAATGTATACAAGTTGATGCACTTGTGTCTGGAACCTTTTAAGTCTCTCCACTCCTGGATTTCACACAATTATCGTACGTGGGGGCCAATAAATTACACATCACTGTTGTTGCCGGGCTTTTAAAATGAGAAAAATCAAGTCCAGCTGGGAGGACCTTGCCGCAATCCTGCTTTGGGCCAGCAGATGGCGCCTGTGCTCTCCACTGGCCACCCCGCTGTGAAACTGGACTTAATATAGAAACCCGTTGTTGCCCTGAACCTATAATTTTCAAACCTCCGATCCCACCACAAGGAAAACCTCGGAGGATTTTCTTCTGGGAAGAGCAATTAGCCTAACCTCTTAGGAGGAGAAATTGCATCCCTGAGCTTGACTGGGAAAGTAAAATATCGTCCCTAAGAGGTCTTGGGGGGGTGGGTGGAGAGAAACCACCAAAGGTCTTTGGGAAGGAGGGAGTGCTGGGGAGGACTGGGAACTGTAGGACCGGGGTTAGGGCTCGGGGTGGGAAGTGCCTCGGATCTGAGGAAATCAGTCCCCAACCTGTCAGCCTCTGGGTTTAGGTGGGAGGGTGATAGAGATACTGAGGAATGGCAGGATTACTTGGGGTGGGGAAGGGGCCTCTCACCTGTACCCAGCTCAGACCTATGGGGACCAGGCCAGCGCAGGAGAACCCCCTCCCTGCCCCCCCCAATCTATAGTGATCAGATGTCATGGGGATGCAGCTGTGACAAGGTGGGTCTGGTCCTGCCCTCACAGAGCCCACAGTTTGGGGCGGGAGCAGAGCAGCCTTTGGTGGGGTCTCCTCTCAGTCGGGGACCCAGGTCCCTTGCCTTAGACTCTGGACACCCTGAAACTGGAGAGAAGACTGGAGGGAGTGACCTGAACCAGAGAGAATGGCCTAGAAAGGCCCATACAGCAGGAGGAGAGCCAGCTACAACCTATCGATCATGGGGGAAAGTAGAGAGCTTGGAACTGGGAGTGGGGGGGCACTTGTCACTAGGACTGCAGGTGGCCAAGACTGTGTGACCTTGGGCAAATACTTAGCTCTCTATACCTCTGTTTCCTCTTCTGTAAAACGGGAACAATATTAGGATCGTCATAGGGCTGTTAAAAGGGTTAAACACAAAATAGTGCTTGTAAAGCACGTAGCACCGTCCCTGGCCCCCAAGAAGGTCTCAGGTGGTTGTTGCTGCTATCATTTATCATTGTCATTACGAGTTGTCATCTGCTGGAAGAGGAAGGAGGGAAAAGCGGAATCCGGATGGGCACGGAGAGGACAAGCCATGGGGTGGGAAAGGCAGAGCAAGCTGGAAAGTGAGGGAACAGTGGGAGCGAAGGCCAAGAGGTGAAGTGTCAAATGACAAACGTAAACAATTTAGTGATGAGTTCGGTGTCTTTTATTTGAGGGAAAACAGTCCACGGCTGGGGGGTTACAGAGCCTCACAAACGTGGACCAGGCTTTCTGAGGAATTTGGGGCAAGAGTTTTTCATGGAAACAGGGCGTGATTGGCTAGGAGGCCAGAGATTCCCTTAAAAATAGGCGGGTCCTGACTTCCAGGGTGAGGTCAGCTAGCCGCTCCTGAGTTGGAGGATTGTGATTGGTGTGTTAGGTTTCCTGACAGTGACATACTTCCTGTTCAGTGCGGCCTGACGTCGGTTTTAAGATTGGTGACGTGAGCCGGGCCATGCCGGCGGCCTCACTTTTTTGAGTCCCGGTATACGAATTACCTTTATCAGACGGGAATAGTCTAAGGCCTGGCTCCTCCCCGTGCAGCCTGAGGGCCCGGCAACAGCACCTGGAGCTCCTTAGAAATGCACACTCTCTCCCCGGCCCAGGTCTTCTGACTCGGAATGTTCCGTTTACCAAGCCCCGCAGATGGTTTGTTTGCGTGTTGGCATCTGCGAAGCAACCTCTGAGCCACGACTCATGGGCGAAACCAGTTCGGGGGGGGTGGCAAATGGACAGAAGACAGGAGAGACAGGTTGGGACCAATCAGCCCCCCCCCCCCCCCCCCGAATACTTCCACAGGCAAGTTGTTAATTAGGACCCAGTATTTGTTTATAGTCGTCCCCCCCCCCGTAAAACTTACATACCATGAAATGTACATATTAACTGTCACAGAGGCAACTGCGGATGAAACCAGGCTCCAGTCAAGTTAGACAATGTTACCAGCAACCAGCAAGTTCCCCCATTGCCTCTTCCCAATCAATCCCTGCCCCGGCCCCTGGCCTCCTGATTTCTTTCCCACCAGAGGTAATTTTGCCAGTTTTAGAACCCCATATACGTAGAACCACAGGGTAGGTTTTCCCGGCATGATGTTTCTGATACATCCATGGCATCGCGTGTGTCTGTGATGTGTCCCTTTTCCTGGGGCAGTTGTGTTGTCTCGGCATGCCTCGGTCTGTTTATCCACTAGCTTGTTTCTGATTCGGGGTTCTTAGGAGTAAGGCTGCCAGGAACATTCCTGTACAAGTCTTTTCGTGAACTTATGTCTTCATTTCTCTTGGGTAAATACCTATGAGGTGGAATTGCTGGGTTATAGAGGAGGTGTATGCTTGGTTTTAAAAGAAACCTCTAGACCTTTTCCAGAGTGATTGTACCATTTTATGCTTTTACCAACAATGTATGAATATTCCAGTCAACATTCTCACTAGCATTTGGTTTTGTCGGCTTTTTTTTTTTTAAGATTTTATTTATTTATTTGAGAGAGCATGAGAGAGAGCACAAATGGTGGGGAGAGACAGGGAGAGGGAGAATCAGGCTCCCTGCAGAGCGGGGAGCCCGAGGACCCTGGGATCATGAGCTGAGCGGAAGGCAGATGCTTAACCAACTGAGCCACCCAGCAGCGCCCAGGCTTTTCAATTTTCACCATTTTGATGAGTGTGGAAGGGTATCTCTCTGTGGTTTTATTTTGTGCTTCCTAATGATGACTAATAATGATGACTATCTTTTATATGCTTATGGGCCATTTGCATATCTTTTGAAATCTTTTGTTTAAATCTTTTGCCTGTTTACAAGTGGGGTTATTTGTCTTTTCATGACTGAGTTATAGGAGTTATTTCTATATCCTGGATACTAGTCCCTTGTCAGATATGTTTTGCAAATATTTTCTGTGAGTGGATTTTTACAGGAATCTCAGCTATTGGGTTTGGCCCCAGGCGGGGCTTGTGTGGGTGTGGGGCTGGAAGCCCAGTAGACCGCTTTGGGGTTGCTCGTTGTAGGGGGCCACGGGCCCCTCCCTCTCAGGGCTGGTGCCAAGCCGGAATTAGAGAACACAGGTGAAAGTCCTTTGTAAAGTCTAACAAGATAAGCAAAGGTTTATCATTGACCCTTTAACCACGACAGGAGGAAGGACCATTGCTCTGCCTTTTCCCCAACAGTGACATCTCTCTTGGGAGCGGGAGAGAAAAAGCTACCCCTTGGCTGGAAAGGGCCTCTCTGGTTAAGATCTGAGTAGTTAGTGGAGCCCCTAAAACTGTACGAGTTTGGTATCACATGTGGGCTCAAATCCACATTCTGCCAGATACTATCTGTGCGCTTTTGTGCAAGTCCTCGTTTCATCTGGAAACTGGAAATAACACCTACCTCAGCCCGGTCTTTGTGAGGATTAAAACAGCTTTTACTCTTGGTGTTAAGATGATTTGCAGAACGGTATGCTAAGAGGGCTGCAGATGCTTGTGCAGTCCTCACAATGACCCTTTGATGTAAGTTGTATCACCTTCTGTTTTGGTTTTAGGCAGTTGCTGGTTGCTTAGAAGATGCTCCTGGAGCGCGTAGGTCACTTCAGGCTGCGCTCACAGGAGGCCCGTGTGGGGAATGCGGCTCTATGCGGCATGTGCCACAGAGGAGCCACCAGAGGGCGCTCGCCGTCTCCTCGGGGCTGTGCTGAGGCTGGGAGGGAGGTCCCCAGCCCCAAACTCGGCTTCCCACTGCCGCCCTGCTCTGTGTCCAGACTGTTCTCTGTGGCATTTTCGAGGATGGAGTGTAGTCTTCAGAAGGTCCTGGGGCTAAGTAGCCCAAGGGACCCAGCACAGGAAGGCCAGGGAGGGCAGTGTTGGTCTCTGTCCCCTTAAAGGTTTCCTTGGGGCAGGGGTTCATGCAGGGCCCGAGGGCACAGGGGAGGGAGCCAAGCTGTTGAGGAGCTTTCTGTGCACCCTCCCTGGACCGCATGTCACACCCCCACACACACACACTCCATCGGAGGTAGGGATAACAGCTCACGGCAAGGCAGGGCTCTGACTGACCAGGCCTGACTCTAGGTCTCCTCTTGGCTTCCTCTGTCTCAAAGTTGAGGCGTATTTGGCACTTGTTCTCCAGAGATTCTTGGGCTCCCACCTGCCCCTTGCTTACTTCGGTCTCCCCCCAGAGTGTTGGCTGGGGGTGGGGGTGGGGAGTCCCTCTGTGTGCCCTTTAATGCACAGAATAGCCCTTGACTTGGTCCAGTTACTTTCCCTTTGTGCTTCGCTGAAGGTGTTGGGGTGTGAGCTCATAGACCCCTAGGTGCCCCTCCCTCCAGCTCTAAGATACACAGCCCCATATTAGAGCAACAGCCTCACCACCCCCCTTCTGACACGTAATCCTTGCTCCTGGCACCATCTAGCCTGCTCCACCCCCAGTCCGAGCCCAAGTGGGCCTTACCCCGGAAAGAGGGGCCATTGGCTCTCCTTGGCCACAGCAGTGAGCCCTTGGTAAGACACTTACACGCCAGCTCGAACCCACCCCCTTAGGCAAACAGGCGGGGGCACTGACCCCAGGGCCCAATGGCCAGTGGACAGGGGTGCTGTCCTGGCCAGGCTACCTGCTTGTACAGGGCAGCAGTGAGGCCTCTTGGCCACCCACGCCCACCTCCACCTCCACCCAGGCAGGGCCAATGGATCTCTTGCTCTTCTTTTCCTCCCAGCAGGGGTGGGCAGGTCGATATGTGCTGGCCCAGGGTCCTCTTAAGCAATCAAGCTTTCAATGGCCCGTCGATGATTGACCAGGCCAGCTTGTTACTTGGTCATCAAGTGTGCATGTGTCTGGCAGGCAGAACCCCTTGCTCTGAAGACATGCTGTCTAGGGAAGGAGACCTGGGGGGAATTCATGGTGAGCCAGCGTGCAATGGGCCACCCAGTTTCTCAGAAGCCACATTCCTTCCTCTCTCCCAGAGGCCATGTGACCAAGGAGCAACTGCTTTTCCCTCAGCTGAGCCACTAAGCATCCAACTACTGGTTTACTAGTTTACTCACCCGCTTGTGCACCGGTCCCCTCACTCACTCATCCACCTGTCCACTTGCTCACCCACCGGGGACTGTGGAACATGTGGACCCACTTGTCTACTTGCTCGCGCACTCCCTCCCTCCTGCAGTGAGTGTCAGAGTGCTTCAGGTGCTGGGCCGGGGCTGGGAACAGCCAGCAAAGAAGTGCGGAGTGGTGAAGGGCAGAGCCTGTGGGGTCAGAGGGACCAGATGTGAATCCTGATTGTAGGGTTTCCTGGCCACGTGACTGTGGGCACATTCTCAAATGTCTGAGTGCCAGTCTCCTCATTTATAAAATAGAGACCCCATGCACCTTCCTCCTCTCAGGATGGGTGTAAAGTTTGGCTTCAGGATGAATTAAAGTGCTTTAACCAGAGGCCAGGAAACGGAGCCGTGGTTACTGGGCCTCTCAGTGGCCATGTCCTGGCTGTGGGGACTGCATTTGGCCTATTTCCCCATGGCTACCCCGTCCCATCCCTGCCTCTCAGGCAGGCTATATTCCTCGGGCAGGTGGCCCCCACACCCAGCCTTGAAATGGAAGGCGATAATCACCGCCTTCCCACGCACCTTCCCTCTGCCTTCTTACCCACGGGGCACTCTGGGGTTGCATCAGGTCAGCGAAGACACCTGGAAGATCCAGCTTACTCTTTCCCTTTTTGCAAACAAGTTCTCCATGACAGCTGTGGGGGGTGGGGACAGGCCTCGAGCATCTGACCCCTTGAGGGGTCATTTCCCCGCCTGTCTGAGGCACATACCTGGCCAGGACCCAGTTACCTCCCACCTGGTTCCCTTAGGCCTGGTGTGGACTGTTCCCGCCAGCTGCTCTGGGGGCTCCTTCGGGGCAGAAGATGCTTGCTAGCTGCAGAAAAACTGGCTGAGCTGGAAGGGTCAGCTGGGGCAGAAGAGGGGAGAGGGACTGGAGCGTGATGGAAGTGGCGCTCTGTTGGAAGGATTTCTTCCCCACCTCCCCACCCCCTACTCCCACCCCTAGACAGCCTGGCCAGGGGCTGCACGGTACTTGGGCAGTGTGGTGTGCTAGCCTTGGCTGGGGAAACGTGCAGAACGGTGGGTTGTGGACTTTGGAGAGGGTCAGACAAGAATGCAGATCCCCTCCTAGCCCCGTGACATTAAGTCACTGGTAAAATCTCAGTTGTTTAAGAAACGCCTGTGAGGGGCGCCTGGGTGGCTCAGTCGCTGAGTGTCTGACTCTTGATTTCAGCTCAGGTCATGATCTCAGGGTGGTGAGATTGAGCCCTGAGGGGGGCTCCTCACTGGGTGTGGAACCTGCTTAAGATTTTCTCTCTCCCTCTGCCCCTCCTCCACCTCCCTCTCTGGGGAAGGAGCAAAAAAAAGAAAGACAAAGAAATGCCTGTGATGTGCTGAGCGTGGAATGAGCCTGGCACCTCGGAAGTGCTGTGTCATCAGGGGATGCTGCTGTGAGCAGCGGCAGTGTACCGGCCTGGGTGTCCCCTGGCCATTCGACTCAGCCCGGCACCCTTCCAGCTGCCTCCTGAGCCTGAGATGGGGTCCCGTTAGGGCTCGGAGGGGTCCTACCCTTCCCCTCAGCCGGTCCTTAGGGGCACCTCTCCTTGTAGGGAGAAACTTCTGTATCCTGGATGGGGGTGCTGCTGGGGGTGGTGGTAAAGGAGCCCCAAGCCCTCCCGCCCGTTTCCAGACTGATTTACTGAATGGACCTGCCTTGGAGGATTATAGTCTCAACATGGGCTCAGCCGTGGGAGCCACACGAGCAGATGCACACCCACACTTCAGCTGCCTGTGGGGTTGGGGCCCCGCCTCTGGACTCCTCACCCCGGCCATGTGGTCAGTATTAGTTTGATTAGTTCACTCAGGTTTTCTTTTTTTTTAAGATTTTATTTATTTGTTTAGAGCGTGAGTGGGGGGTGGGGCAGAGGGAGAGGGAGAATCTCAAGCCGATTCCATGCTGAGCGAAGAACCCCACATGGGGCTCGATCCCACGACCCCAAGATCATGACCTGAGCCGAAATCAAGACTCGGATGCTTCGCTGACTGGGCCTCACTCAGTTTCAAGCTTCTAAAGGACAGGGACTTTTTTTCCTTTAAATCTGAGTCTCCTTGTTGCCTAGTCGTGCGACTGGCTCTGACTGAATGAATGAAATGAATGGCCATGAGGCAGGCACGAGTTCAGAACAGGATAAAGGGACAGTGAATACCATGTCTTGCTTGGGCCCCGAGTGAGCCAAGGTGGGCATCCCAGGCGGGCGTTCCAGAGCCCTGTGCACAGCCTGCCCTGTGCCCTGTACCTGCCCTGAGCTGGGAGGTCCAGCGGGTGTACAGCCTTGAGTGAGGTCAGGGATTTCCTAGGCCCTGTTCCTGGGTCCTAACACCCACTTCCTATGTGGGGGTTGGCACCCTCTTCAGAAAGGGACTGCTTTAAAGGCGGGGGCTGCCTGGCACCTGGCACCTGGCATAGAACGGGTGCTTAATAAACACTTGTCCACTGGGCCATCCACCTGCTGGGTGGGCCTGGCCCCTCTGCCCGGAGAGCCAGCTGGGGACAATGCTCAGGACCTGGCCTGTCCAGCAGGCTAGCCCCAGGGCTGAGGAACCACCCCGCCTCACACCCAGTTGAGAAGGAGGGCCTGAACCCCAGGAGGTTGGCCAGGAGGTGGCATTTCCCCTGAGGAGGTGGCCTCCTCAGCTGCTTCTGGTGACCGGGAGGCCACCTTGCCCACACCAGTGAGCTAGTCCTGAGAAGAGGCCAGGTCACAGCTGGGGGAGCCAGCATCTGCCGGCAGTGGCAGCCCTTCTCTCGGAGCAGCAGTGCCAGGATGGGGCCCTCCAGGGAGCAGGCGTGCTCACAGGCCACGCTTCCACTGCGGGGCTCAGGCTGAGATCAAGTCCTGCTTGGCCACAGAAAGGCTGTGACCTCTGGGTGTTGCTTGTTTGCCCTGATCTGTTTCCTCACCTGTGAAATGGAGGTGCTCCCATACAATGGAGCATTATTCAGCCATAGAAGGAAATGGAACACCCAGTCTGCTAAGACTCGGAGGAACCTTGAAAATGTGCTAAGAGAAAGAAGCCAGCACGAAAGGTCTGGCTATATGAAGGATCAGGATAGACAAGTCCAAAGAGACAAAAAGCAGATTGTGGTTTCCAGGGGCTGGTGGTGGGGGGAAATGGGGAGCAATTGCTTAATGGATGCGAGTCTCCTTTTAGGGTGAAAATGATTCACAAATGGATAGACATCGGCGGAGTTGCACAATGTTGTACATGGGCTAAGAGCCACTGAGTTGTTCACTTTAAAAAGTTCCTTTTCTGTCGTGTAAATGTCACCTCAATAACCATGATGGCAATGCTACTGGCCTCACTTGGGGGTTGGAAGAGTCCGTGGAGATGGTGCCTGTGAGGCCCTGGCTGGATGCATGGAAGCCGCACCACCCGGCGGCCAGGCCAGTTCCCTTCCTCGCTCTGCCCTGAACTCCGGGGTCCGACCACAGAGGCCAAGGTGGGGATGAGGGCAGGCGGGGTAGGCTGGCAGATCCTCTCAGCCAGGAGAAAAGGGGACCTCACCGGCTGCTTTGCCAGCTGTGGATCCAGGCTCCAGCCTCTAGTTTGCTGGGCAGCTTTGGGCTGGCGATTCAAGCCTGGCACATTCCTCAATCTGCTCATGCCTGCTTCTGCCTGCCTTGGAAAATGTATGTGACCACTGCATTCGACATGTCACCCCCGTCACATTCCTGTGTCCTAACTCCCGTCGTCTTCAGAGTGCACACCATTTCCGGGCACGTATCAGGAATCTCTCGGTTCTTGGGTTGGTTATGTGTCTTCCACGAAGAATGCAAGTCCTGGGGCCCCTGGGTGGCTGAGTTGGTTAAGCATCTGCCTTCCAGCTCCCTCCCCCTGCTCATGCGTGCTCTCTCTCTTCCTCTTTCTGAAATAAATAAATAAAATCTTTAAAAAAATGCAGATTCCACAGGAGGAGATACGTGATCTGTGTTGCCCATGACTTTCCAGCCCATTGCCTGGCACAGAGTAAGTGCTTGGTAAATGTCTGTTGACTGAACAAACACACGAATCCTCATTCTTAGCACTTAGGCCAGGCAGCCACTGTGTAATCAGCTGTGAGGTCCGGGCTGTCATTATGCCCACTTTGCAGATGAGGAAGCTGAGGCTCTGGGACATAGGACGGCCCATGGAGCTGGGATTTCTGCCCAGCGGCCTGGCATCAGAGCCCTCACTGTGACCCACCTTAGCCTAGGCTAGGGTCTCCCGCCCTCAGAGCTCCTGGTCTAGAAGGCAGCCGGGCCGGAGCATCCCGCCCCCTCAGCCAACTGGCACCTCCCACTCCAGGACCTGGGCGGCCCATACTCACCGCCCCGGAGCCTTTTTCTCAGGCTCACAACCACCTCAGCCCAGCTACCTTCCCTGAGAATCTCTGTCATAAAGAAGGCGAGGCCCTGATCTGGCCTGTCTCTCCACCCCCCAGGCCTTCCTCGCCCAAGGGAACCTTGGTTATAAATACGGGGGCCACGCCTTGCATTTGTATTAAGCACCTTTCATCTGGGGAGCTCCCGGCTGTGGGGAGGCTAATTAGCTGCTCTCTGGGAAGAGTGAGTAAGAGCTGCCATCCCAGCCTGCGCATTGGCTGACAAGAGCTGGGGCTGGCCCTCCCGGGGAGAAGCAGGCACACCACCACGTGGGCCACTTACCCCTCCATGTTTCTCTTTGCCACAGGACCTCTTCACAAGGGTCCCCTTTCTCTGACTGATAATGAAGGCTACCATTTAGTGGGTGCTTACCAAGCGCCTCCCATCTACTGGATGTAGCCACAGGCACCAGCACACGGGGATGGGGGGCACGGTGAAAGGAGAGCAGTGCGACTTCCATTATCAAACCTTCCTCCTTGCGCCACGGCAGTCGGTGCTTCCTGCAGCACTTCATGGAACTGTTGAGAAGCCCTCATTAGCACAGTGCTTCACCTGGAATAAACACTCGCTAAATGGTAGCTAGTACTCTTCCTCTTCAGAAAACCCTATGAGGCAGGTACCGTACGATCCTCATTTCTCAGAAGAGGAAGCCGAGGCCCAGAGAGGTTAAGCCACTTGCTGGAGATCACACAGAGTCGGGAGCAGAGCTAGTACTTGAACCGGATTGGTCTGACTCTAAAGCTGCACGGTGCTTTTCAGGTGCTCTTTCCTCCCTCCCCTCGAGGTTAGCACCCCAAAGGCCTTCCTTTGCATCCTTGTGGGGCCAGTGAGCAGGGGCTTCTGCTCATCCATCCCTCCAACAGCGTGCAGGCGGGTAGTGTTTGCACCAAGACACCTTGGGGATCTTCTAATGACTCCTCCCCACCCCCCATTTTTCACATGAGGAAACGGAGGGAGGGCAGCGACTGTGCAAGGGGACAGGCCTGATGGGAAGATGCCTCCTCCTCCCCGCAGGAGGAGTAGAGAGGAGTGGAGAAGGGCCGCAGCTCACCCCTCCTCCTCCCTTTAACCCCTTGACACAGAGTAACAAGCATCCTCACAACAGAATACCTGGCTTCCATCCTGTGGGAACCAGCCCGGCCTACCCACAAGGAGCTGCCCGAGGGACGTGTGGGTGGGATGGGGGTCGTGCTGCAGGCTAGGGACCCAGACTGGGGGTGGGGGACGGGACTCCACCTACTGCCCCGCAAGGTGCTTCCAGCGGCAGGACCATCCAGGGCAGGCCTCCCTCTTGCAGCATGCCTGACACATCCCTGGAGGGACTTGGGCACAGACCCGCAGTGGGTACTTAGAAATGCTCGTTGGAGAAATGGCTGTGTCCTGCACCCACAGTAGGGAGATGAAATGTGGAATGTACAGAGGGGGAAATGGTACGCCATGTCTTCTCCCCGTTGCTGGGTGAACCTGGATTCATCCCATGTGGCTCTCCTTTAGGCCTTGGGAAAGGGCCTAAGCAAATCCGGTTCAGGCAGCAACAAGCTGGTGGGCCATGGGCACTTAGCTGAGGTTACCGCCGGTGGGACACCATGCTTGGGTGCTGAGGGGGTGGCTAAACACTCATTATCCACTTTCTCTCCTCCTCTCCTCTGAGCGTTGACCCTTCCGAGGAGGCAGATCTGGGGGCTGTGACCCTCTGCCTGGCTCCCAGCTCGGCTCCTCCAGCTTCAGCACCTCCCTTGGCCTCTATAGCTTCTCCCTGCTGCACTGACTGCCTCACCACCCCCTCCTTCTGGCCTCAGCTTAAGGGTTTCCTCTGAGAGGCCTTCTCCAACAGCCCATCCCAAATCGAAAGGAGTTTCCCATGTATGTATGTTCTTCTAACATCTTATTCTTTCTCCTCCCAGGAATTCGAAAACTTTTCAAATGGAATCATATTTATTTATGCGGTTGTTTTAAACAAGTCTATCTTCTCTGTTACAGTAAGCCCCACAAGGATGGGAACTTGGTCATGGTCGCTTCTTGTCCTTAGTGCCCAGCAGGTGCAATATATATTCAATGAGTGATGCCAGAAGCCCGTGGTTCTGTAAATGTGGTCCTCGGACCAGTAGCAGCAGCAGGCCCTGGATACTTGTTAGAAATGCAAATTCTCCTCCCTTTAGTGTGGGACCCAGCAACGTGGGTTTGAACCAACTGTCCAGGGCATCCTGGTGCCTGGTGAAGTTTGAGAACCACTGGAGGAAGCAGATGTCCCGCTCTTCCATCGGGGTGCACCGTGGCAAACGGCAGCTTGGGCCGCCCGTGAGAGGAACTGGGGATGAGCAAAGCCACGTGTTCGAAGGCAGCCGAGGGGCAGCCCTTCTCTGAGAAGGCAGGAGAGCAGGGGACGCGCGCTGTTTGGCGGGCTGGCCACTGGAGGGCAGTGCGACCACGTTCAAGGCGCCCCGGCGAAGGCTGCCAGCGGGAGCGGGAGCAGCCCTGGGAGGCCAGTCCGCGACCAGCTGGGGTGGCTTCAGCCCGAGCGGGGGAAATGCAGGGGGAGCCGGTGCAGCCAGCGGTGCGGCCTCGGCCCCCCACCCCGGGGTCCCTCCCGGCGGAGGACGCAGCCGCGCGCACCCCCGGCCCCGGTCTCCCCGACGGCCCTCCCTGCCTCGCCGTCCAAGGCCGGCTCAGTGGCCGGTCTGGTTCGCCTTGGACCCGTGAGTTTCGGCGGGACGGCAGGACGCGCAGGGGTGGAGATACTGTCAGGCCGCCTGGGGCACTGCGCCAGAGAGGGCGGCGGGACCTTGACAGCCTCCCCAAGGCAAAGGGCAGCCTCCCGCGTGACCCCTCCGAAGTGCAAAACAAGTCGGCCATCTTGGCGGCCGCTTAACCCCCTCGTGGCCGGCGGCGGCGTTGGCGGCGGCGGCGGGGGCGGCTCGGGCTCGGCCGTGCGGGCCAGGGGAAGCGGGAGGGATTGCTAAGAACGTCAGGGAAACCTGAGACCCCGACCCAGGGCTGTTGGGAAGTCCCATCCCATTCGCCATAACGAAAGCCCGAGCTTTTGTAAGTGAAGCGGATTTGTTGCAGGGCACCCTCTTTCTTGCCCCACGTTCAGAGAGCGTAAAGTCAGAGGCCGTAAAGTGGCTTCTCCTGGGCATCAGCTGTGGGTCCGGAGTCAGGATCTGAGACGAGTGTGTATCCAAGTGTGGTATCTTGTTGCTCACAGCATGAAGTGCCACTCCTTCCCGGGTCACACCAGTGTCCGAGCCAAGGGTCAAGGACTGGCAGCCTGGGGCCGAATCTGAGTGGCGGTTTCCTCTCAGTCGCTCTCCAGCACGAGGAATTTCCATGCCATTCTGAAGGCCACTTAAGGAGCCACAGGCCAACAGGCCGCACCACGCCTGTTGTCCATCTGACCTGGTCACTTGTTGATACTACCTTTCTGTCATTTGGTACTTTTCAGCTTCTGGAATATTCGTAATATTGCCAGTCCTTCAAGGTCCAGCTTAAATATCAGCTCCAGCAGGGAGCCTTCCTCAGTTTCCCTCCATTTGTTGCCGGCAGATTCTGTCTCTCTCTTCCTCTGCCCACCTATGGTACCATCAGCCTTTGCTAAGAGGACTCTCCCGCTTTCCTCCCTGCGCCTTCCCACACTGCCCTGTGGGCACCATGAGGGGAGGGACCATGAGATAGTGGTCTTGGTGTCCCCCATGGTGCCTCACGCATGCAGGTCATTCAGGAAAGGGTCGTTGCAAGAGAATCATGAAATTATTTAATGGGTTTTGGTGTTGGAAACAAAGTTCCCAAACATTTTGAACCTTGAGCAAAGGAACAACATATAATGGTGTTTTCTTAAGCCCTGTAATGGAATCCTTTTGTGTTTTTAATTGCTTTATTTTTAGTGGCATGTCAGGGTGCCATAGGAACAAACACCACAGGTCTGAGCTTGACCAAGAAGACTAACCACTGAGTCCTGGGGTGCTGCTTCCTCTGTGTGGCCTAGGGTGGGAGCCTGGGACAGGGATGCCTGCTGCAGGTCAGGCCCCAGGGGCCAGCCAAGGAAGGTCTAAGCTGGGCTTGAGGTCCTGATTCCAGGCTGAGATCTCCAGGGGAGGCGGAGAAGAAAGTGCCTGGAGAGTCTTGCAGGAGGCTGAAGCTAAAGGAAGAATCCTTTTTCCTTTTAAAAGAATAAGCCAAAGTGCTTCATGAAGGACTCCAGAAAACCCCTTTCATGCCTCACCCACAGATGATTTGCTGAACGCTCATTAAGGGGAAAACAAAGAGGTGGTTTTGTTTATTTATTTAAGAGGAAAAATGAATGAGCTGTGACAAAACAATTTGAAACCAGGCCCCTCCGAGACCTGGGCTTTCACTTCCTTGATGGGAAGTAAAACAGAGAATCAAATCCCCCTCCAAATAAAAGTGAAGTTAATAATCAGACAGCTCGAGCCCTGGCCACATCCTGTGTCAGCTCCCTCCCTCCCCTTGGCTCACTGTTTATAGCTGCAGAGCCGCCCTCCTGAAGCCCAGTGGGTTTAACTCATTCCTTCCCATCCCAGGAAAGCCCAACCCTCTGGTGCAGAACTGGCCTCTGCAAGGCTGGCTGTGCCCAGGCCTGCCCACGTACGCCTGTCGCCCACGTGCGCCTGTCCCCCACGGGGCAGCCAGCCGGCCTCTCGGACTCTGGCTGGTAAGTTTAACAAGCCCCGCTTGGAGTTGAGTGATGGTTTCTGCGTATCCAGCACAAAAGCCAAAGTGGCCACGGGAGGGCTGCGCCCACAGTATCCCTTTCCTTCTCCACCCTTGCAGGGCAACGCTACCCCAGCCTCAGGGCCTCTGCTGTATGCAGCCTCCAGAGCCTGGTGGCCTCTGGGAGGTGCATTCTGATGGGAGGAAGCGCAGATATGTGGGGCTTCTGATTTGTGTTGAGAACAGTACTCTGTGCATATCCCCTAGCGGCTTTCTATGAAGACTTTAGGCTTCCTTCAAATACCTTCCCACCTTGTAGCACGGTTATTTGTCCCAGGAAACGTGGGGTTGCTAGCAGTGCATTCCCCCAGGCCGAGGAGGAAGGCTCGCTGATATGAACTGAGGGCGGTTTCTGTCTAGCCATCCTTGTAAGCCCCCGCGCTACCCTGTAGACCCACCTGTTATCCCCATTTCACAGAGAAGACTGAGGCCCAGAAGGCTAAGCAGTGTGTCCATTGTTATAGGGCTGGTAACTAGCAGAGCTGGGATTCGAACTCAGGCGTTGTGGCTCCGAAGCCCATGCTCTCAGCCCTCGCCCTTGAGGTCTCCCAACAGAGATTGCTCTCCTCTCTGGAGCCAGGGCGCTTTCAGAGAGCTTAGAATGATCCCATGAATGCATTTCAACATTCCCAAAGCCCAAGGACCTTTTTGAGAGTGTTCAGATTTTGTGTAGGGATCCCTCCCTCCGTTCTGATTCCTCTGAGGAACGAAGGCACAAAGGACATGCGGCCCGTTGGGTGGACAGTGGTGTGAAGGAGAGGCTAGGCCATGGAGCAGGATGGGATGGGACAAACACTTTAATCGCTTGGCAAGAGGCCATAGAGCAAGAATCTAAAAACTTGGGGTGGCTGCTTTCTGAGACACAGGACTACCTTCTGCTCTGTCCCCTTGCCCCTTCCAGTCCTCTAGCCCTCACCTAAAGTCACAAACGCCTTCTCCTGGCTGGCGCTTATCTCTAGGAAGCCACTTACCAGTTGCCTGGGGACAAGTGGCAGAGGCTCATGACCTGGCTCTGTGGGCCACCCGCCTCTCCTGGGATCCCGGCCTCTGGATGCCATGGCTGCTTAGATTTGTTCATGGAAGGTGGTCTGCTCACCCTGCCCAGACTTTGGCACCTCATCCCTCTGACCTGGGAGGGTGTCTTCTGCTGCCCCCTGGAGTCTGGAGGCTTTCATGACCGCTTGCCTATGACTCAGCTGAGGAAGGCTCTAGAAGCTCCCTGTAGGGGAGTGCTGCTGAGCACAGGGCCTGCTGTCCATCTGTGTACCCCTGTCTTTGGGACAGAGATGATCTGCTGAAGGTCTGCTTTCTTAGGATGCGGTTTGCCATTTAAAGCCACGGAGCAAGTGGAGAGTCCCCTATTCCTCATTTCTCAACTCATTCTTCAACTAGAAAGTGAGGGCTCCATCCCAAGTGGACTGTTCTGGAGAGGGATAGGACAGCAGTGGCTTCTGTGACACCCAGTAGGATTCCTGGCCCAGAGAGGTCTCAAGAGTATGTGTGCCTTGAGTTTTATCTAATTTCTATGTTTAAGTGAGGCCGTGGCTGTTCAAACAGAAAGCCTGAGTTGGGGTGCGTCCACTGTGGTCTCGAGAGGTGGAAGGCTGATATTTGCCAACAACCCCTCAACTCAGACCCATCCTTTATCAGCGCTTAGTAGTGCTAAGACACTTCACGTGCATTAATCTCATTAAGCCTCACACTCTTAAGAAATGGGGCACATGGGATTCTCCCCATTTTCCATTTGAGGTTAGAGAGGTTGCCCACTCTGCTATAATCGCTCTCTGCTGGAAAAAATAATTCATTGTGCTTGAAAATACATTGAAACCAACCTAAGGATAATTTTCACTGAGTTTAAAAGCAGTGCCAAATGAACACTGGTCTCTTCGACTCTTTCTTCCCAGCCTGGGAGGCCCTGAGGGACGGGATAGCACTCTTGGTTCTCATGTGTTTGGGGGGAGGAGGGTTTGGGGCACTTTCCTGCCCCCTGCGTGGTGGTCTTCCTGCCTCTTCTCCAGCTCCCCCCACTCCTGGCAGGTGTCCCACAGCCTCCTCTCCTGTCCAAGAGCACACGTCCTCAGGAAGTAAATACCATGTTGCAAGAACCAATAAGACAAGAATCCCTGAGTTAAAAATGTTTCAGCTTTTATGAACTTAAGACATTTTATTATGGAAAATTTCAAGCATATACAGGAGGAGACAGAGGAGTACAATGTCACTAACTCTTGGCCAGGCTTGTCCATGACACCACCATCTGCTTCCCCACCTCCCATATAATACTGAAGTAAATCCTATATATCAGGGCATATCATTTCATCTGCCAGTATTTCAGTATGTGTCTCTAAAAAAGGGGGGGGGCTTGTTAAACTTAGCCACACCGTCTTTATTTCACCTAAAAATTAATACCCCTTAAATGTTAACAAGATTCAGTAAGTGTTCACATTTCCAGAACATTTTTGAACTCTTTGCCTTTCTACTTTAAGAAAGAAAATTGGCCCTGAAATAAGAATTTCTCAGCATTTGGTCATATCCTTACAGTCTAGCTCCTAAAAGGACAGATCTCTGAATTTGGACAGAAATGCCCGGTTATTAAGTCTCTGAGGCTTGTGACCCTGCGTAAGCTTGCTTCCCCTACGGCCCTTGGCCTCGCCGGTGCTGTGCACACAGTGGGTGCTAGGTAACTACGTGCTGGGGTTCACGGAAGGATGAACACATGCAAGGGTGGGGATGCAGTCGAGTTGAGCTAATACGGGAGGACTGGAGCGCAGCCCCCTGCGTCCTCCCACCCACGCTGTGAGTGGCTGTCCTTGGCTCTCCGTGCAGTGCTCCACCCGCCAGCTGCCCGGGCCTCCTCTGGGACCCTCTCCTCTCTCCTGCTCGGGATACTTGACTGTGTTCCAGTGACTCCGTGGAACCCCACTTTGTGGGGCCTCCAGCCTTCTTCTTGGCTTTGCCAATTCGCTGCTGAACGTACAGCAACGGTTGACTGGGGGCGCTTTTAGGGAGGGGGGGCTGCTCACATGTGCCAAGCGCCCCGCTCATCTGTCCTTGTAGCCACAGCCCCAGGAGAGGGGGGTGCTGTCACTGCCATTTCCTAGCGGAGGAGACTAGAGGAGGCAGGTAAGTCCCTTGCTTGCCTAGACAGTGGCAGTGCTGGGATTTGACTGTGGTCAGCCTTGAACATGGGCTACTCTCCGTTGTTTCCCAAATGTTAAGACTCATTTGGCAAACTGCTCGGCCGCGTGGCCCAGGACCAGGCACTTACCCCTTTGAGGACAAATCTCAACAGGTTGGGATCTTTAATCACCATGCCCTTTTCCCTGCGATGTTCACATCTTCCAGAACAGATACGGCATGACTTATTATTATACACACCCTTATTAGGACATTAGCTCAGTTGAATGGAATAAATTTTAGGTCATTCAGCCTCTAATTTCCTGGTTTGTCTTTTTACATGGTTAAATAATAGTTTGAGTCATAGATTATACGACTGTGGCAGGTTGGAAGGTGAGGAGGGATGAGAAGAAACCGGGTTGAGTATCCAAGGCTACAACCTAGACGTGATTCCTGCTGTACGTTTGGCCACATCTCTCAGTTTTTGGTAGAAGAAAAATGTGACTTTTGGAATGTACAGAACCGGGGTCAAGTATTTGAGAATTCTTGGGGAGAAGGGCCAGTGCTGGCACTGTTCCCTTTGTCTTAGTCCATCAGAGCTCAGCCTGTGTGGCTTCCCCTAGCTTGAACTTTGTGGGGACAGTTTTAGGGGGCCTGGGGAGGCGCAGTGCTGTGTCTGCCAGGAGCCCTCCTCACCCGCTGCAGACCGTCTGGGCATGCCAATGCTGGGTGCTAAACCAAACTCACGTTTTTACTTCCTTTGCTTCTTGATTCCGCCTTGGTGTGCTTCCGCTCCTTCCCGAGGCCTGCTGCCCTAGAGAAATGGGCGAGTGGACAGAGGTGGGTGTGATCAAGCAAGGGAAATGAGCGACCTAAGCAGACACAGATGAGAGATACTGGCTGACTCACAGAGGAAAGAGGGGCAACAGAAGGCTGAAAGGCCAAGCAGGCAAAGGGAGAGGGACCAGCATCTTCTGCAAGCACTCATGGGGTTTGTAAATAGAAGGCATGGAAGGTGAACTTTAAGAAACAATGCTGTTTGCTGCTGGAGCAATGAGAAGACTGTAGTTATCTTTAGGTCCCCTCGGGAATGCCTGGAAACAAATTTAAATCATCTAAGTTGTTTCCAAAAGTTGCATTTGCTGGGGCTTCTCTGGCTCTGCACGGAGTTGGGTATGCCCTCTTCCAGGCACCCCTGCTGGGTCTGCGGGCTGGGTTGGCCCGGATCCACAGCAGGGTGGCTGGGAAAAGCCCCTCCCTAGAGGCTGAAAAGCTGGTGGGACAGCTGCATCACACCCAACGCTCCCGTCACAGGGCTCCCCCTGCTCAGACGGCCCTGTGGGCCCTCCGGAGGGCACCGTGATGGAAGCCCAGACTCCCAGGCGAACTGGAATGGTTTTTGGCCTTGCCCCTGGAAGAAGAGCTCTCCCCCTGAAAAGAGACCAACGGTGGGGGTGAGCTAGGGTGTTTTAGGAAAAACAAGGGCACGCAGGAAAGCTTGCTTTTCTAGGACTGCCCTCTGCTCAGTGTTAGAAGAGTGAAATCCACAAAATGCTCTAAGACTCAGAACATGACTGAGCGTGGTTGGTTGATGGTCAAAGCAGTTTAAAACTCATGGCTGCCTCTCTTTCCCTCCTGGGTCTCTCTCTCTCTTTCTGGTGGTGTTTGCTTTCACATTCTTATCTTTTCAGAATTTATAACTGCCCTCCACTTCTTTTTCATTCTCCTTTCCCTTCCCCACCCGACTCTGCCCTCTTAGCATAATTTCTCTTTTCTTCTGGCCTTCCTTGTTTTACGTCTGGATTCCCTGATGGTTTATTTTGTCTGTTTCCTGAATTCCCCTCCTCTCCTGTTTCTGAGAGCTCTTCCCCTCCTTTTCCTTCGCCGTCAGTTCACTCCCCTGAAGCTTTCCTTGGGCCACACAAGCTTTTATTCTCGCTCATCTGTTTCAGCAGAACTGGCGAGAAGGAGGCCACAGCCGGCAGGCAGAGCTACGGTGGCAGAAGAGGACCTGAGCATCTGAAGACTCTCCCGCAACCCTGGTGTCCCTGGAAGAGAAGTCCCCCTTCTGGAGAGGGAGGCTGGGGACAGGGCAGATGGTGTTCCCTCCACGGTGTGTGGGCCTGGGCGGCGGTGGAATCCGTCCCTCTCTGAGCGGACAGGTGGGGGATTCACCGGGTTCCACCCTAAAGGCTGGAGCTCAGGGCAGGTGCGGGTGCTGGGAACTCGAATATCTCTGTGCTGTGGGTGGGAGGGCTTGCAGCTTAGGCGGCCACCTCGTGGGGGAGCCTGGGTGTCCTTTGAAAGTTGCTCTCTGGCTGAAGACCCCCGGCGGTTTTCTGGCAGAGGGCCCTTCCCTCCCAACACCCCCAACCCGGCCAGAGGACGTTTTTAGGGCACGAGCAGAATGCAAGTCGTGGCTGATCATTTTAAGGTGTCTTAAAGGCGGTTGGCCAGTGAGGAGCAACACAGACCCCACCTGTGGGAGGCCCTGAGGGTCAGCCTCATACTGATAGAAGCAGGTGGCACTTCTTGAACGGCGCGGTGGCAGAGAAACCCTAGAAGTCGCAGCCGCGCCCCTCCTGTGTGGAGTGATGGGGGAGGGGGGGAGGCACGTCCTGGCTCTGCTCCCCAGCTGTCTGAGGCAGATCGACTGGAGTCCATCTGGCCGTCCCCCACCCTTCCCACCCCTCGACCCATGCTTGCCTCCCACCCTGGGACGTCGGTGCCATTGGGGCCTGGCTGAGCTCTGGGTGGGCCTGGCTGAGGAGCGGCCGGGTCAATGTGCACTCGGGCCTGCCTGCATCTCGGGGTGCCAGGGCCCAAGGGCTGCACTGCCCTCTCCTGGGCCCCTGGTGATGGTGGCCACGTGCTGCTCCGCAAGGGCCATCAAGGGCTCCCTCGCCTTCTCCACACCTTGCCCGCTGGCCAGGTCCTGTCTGTTCCTCACCATCTTCATCAACGTTCCTCCTACTCCAGGAAAATATCGTTGATTACATAGAAACTGGAGAGAGATCTTTGCTTATTTTCTATTTTGCTTCTGTTTTCTAAGCCTTCAGCCCTAGAGTCCAACTCTTGGGGTCCAGCATCCTTTCAGACTCTAGAACCAGAAGGCCCAGGAGCCCACAAGTCCTCACTCCTGGGCCCTGCGGACCTGCTTTGTCTCTGGTTGAAGGCAGAGCCTCCTTCCCCGCAGAAAGGCCTATCCTAGTCCGGAGGAGGAACGTTTAGGGGACTTAGGGGAAGGATGGTGAACTTTCTTCTAAGTTCTCCTCTTAACTCTGGCAGGAAGGCTGGGGGCAAAGACCGGCTTCTTTGATGTAGTAATTTGGCGGGGGGAGGGCTAGGATCCTGGCGGCCTCTCACCCTTCCCACCTGAGCCCAAAAAGCAGGCTCCTGCAGCCTGCAGTCTCAGTGCACCTCATTCCTGCCACCTCCCTCTGCCTTCCCTCTTCCCACATACCACGTTGTATAAATATTTACACCCCCAGGCTGGCAAGAATCTTTCTCTAGCCGCATCCACGGTCTCTGGGAGGGCTTGTTCTCTCCCGGAACAGCTGCAGCAGATCTGGTTGCCTTTGGTCAGACGAGGGCAGGCCCTGGTTTGGGGGCCCATGGCGCCCGCAGGGTGGAAGGTGCAGTTGGCAGGAGAAAGGCAGCTTGGAAGAAGTCACAGGGCTGTGGCCGACATCCGTCCTCTGGCTGCCTGTGTGACGACCCTCCAAGAGCTGTCTGATCCCTGCTCTGGCTGGAGAGGTGGGTCCTGCTTCTCAAAGGAACAGGTCCCCAAGGTGGCGACGGACGGTCCCTTTCTGGGCTGGGCTTTGCAGGGGAGGGCCGGAAGATAATTCCAAAGCAAACTGGCTGGTGCGAGGACAAAAGAGAAACTTAGTTTACTTGTGAGCACTTTACAGCTTCTAAGTATGTCTGCACCCTTTATTCTCCCTGAAGCGGCACCCCAGTTCAGAGCAAGAATCCCCTGGGGAATCTTCATGTCAGGCCTCTCTGGGCCTCCTGCCCCAGGCCACCCCCTCTCCTATCAGTTCCTGTTCAGTCTTTCTACCTGGGGGCGGGGGAGTGGACAGGACGATGCTCCTTTCCCCAGGTTCCCTGGCGACCTGGGAAGCAGGAGCTTGCCAAGGAATAAGACTGGCATTTGTTGGGCTCCTAGGGGCCGAGCCCTGGGTGCGGTACTTCCCCATATTCTCATGTGATTATTTGAGTCATAAGCCCAGCAGATTTTTTTAGCTTCCTTGTGTGTCTTCTCTTTCTGTTCTCAGAGAGCCGGCTGCATGGCAGCAGTTCTCAGACACAGGTCCCTATCTTTCTCTGGTCCTTTCAGGTTGAGTGGGTACCTCTGAGAGTCAGTCGGTGGACGCAGAGCTCACCTCCCCTTCCCGTGCCTCAGTTTCTCCCATATCTGTGGGAGGTGATTAACCTGTGTTCCATAAAGCATTCCAAATTCAGCACAAGAACAGGTTTTTAGAAAGCAACATAGGGGTTTCATTTAACCCCTTTTTCTACATATGGGGGTGTGTGTGACACGAGAGACCGTTCAGGTATCAGGCACAGGAAAAAAAAATGTGTGTTTGGTGCCTTGGGGAGGCTGAGGAGAAAGAAGACAGGATTCAAAAGGCCTGGATTTAATATCCAAGAACCCCCCAAATTCAAATAGTAGAGCCACTGAGGATGGGGGTGTGGGATGGGGCAGGGGGTGCTGATGGGGCCAGGGACAAAGGCACGCACACTGTGCCAGAAAGCAGGCAACCAGGTTCAATCTCTCAGTTCCTTGGAGGGCTCCAACCCCTTCTGGGAATGGGAGACGAACAGAGGTCAAAGGGGCCTGGATGAGCCTGCTTGGTGTTCAGTGGGTAGACAGCCCCCCACTAAGGTGCGGTGGGAGGGGGCCGGGTTGGCCTCCCAGGGAAGGCACAGGGAGGAAGGTGGAAGAGCACAGCTCAGAAGCCGTGCAACTGCGAGATATTCCTGCTTGCTGCCTGCCTGCTTCCCCACCCCCAAAAGGTGAAACAAAACCCAAATAAAAGCCTGACCCGGCAGATATTAATACCCCAGAGCCAGGGCTGGTGTGCAAGCAGCCACCCCCCCCTTCCCCCTTGTGTTTCTATAAGCGGCTGAAATAAATTTAGCGAAACAGCCCCACCCGTCTGAGGGCCTAAGATTTCAGAGCAGTGTGACTCTTTCCCCTGAAAGCCCCTGTTTTTCAGAGCTGAGAGCATTTTGTCTAAATTCCCTTTGGGAAGGGAATGCTCTCGATCTGAAACAATCGTGGTCCTGCAGTCACCTACAACTCACTGACGACCAGGACAGCCACACAGTACGGCTCGCTAGGAAGCTGACGGGCAGCTCACTGCAGCCTCAAGCCGTCACCGCGATGGGGGCCGATGCGTAGCTGGGTCTATGGGGTGTTTGTTGTAAGATTATTCTTCACGCTGTCCGAATGTGCAGCCAGGTACCTCTGCTGTCTGTCGCAAGGGCAGCGGCTATGCTGGCTAAGTCGTTCAGTAGAGACTCACTTATTGAGAGCCTACTGTGTGTTAGGTCCTGTTCCAGGCACTGTGGGGTGAGTTGAGAGCAGACAGACGGCTGGCTCTCTCATGGAGCATACAACCTCATGGGAAGGAGATGTCAAAAAGGTAAATGACTACAAACAACAACAACAACAACAACAAAATAACCCTTGCAACTAATGTACTTAATAGTCAAAGATGGAATGCTTTCCCCTAAGGTTGGGATCAGGTGAGGGTGTCTATCTGACTATGCCTATCCAATATTATACTGTAAGTCCTAGACAGGGCAATAAGGCAAGAAAAAGAAATGGAATGCATGAGATTGGAAAGGAAGAAATTAAGCTGTTCCTATTTGCAGGTAACAGAATTGTCTATGTTAAAAGAAACAAACACACAGGGGGGCCTGCGTGGCTCAGTCGGTTGGGAATCTGACTCTTGATTTCTGCTCAATCATGAGACTGAGCTCTGTGCTGGGTGTGGAGCCTGCTTGAGATTCTCTCTCTCCCTCTCCCTCTGCCCCTGCTCACTTGCAGGCTCTCGCTCAAGCTCTCTGTCTCAAAAAACCAAACACACAAAAAACAAAACTCAAGGAATCTACAAAAAAACCCTTACAACTGAAGTGACTTTTGTAAGATCAAAGGATACAAGGCCAATACACAACTGTATTCCTATAAGCTAGTAATGAAAAATTAGAAACTGAAATTAAGAAAAATATTATAATAGTTCCTCTAAAGGGAGAAATACTAGGTACAAATCTAAGAAAACATGTATAGGGTTTATATGCTAAAAACCACAGAACACCAATTAAAGAAATCAAAGACCTCAATAAATGGACATACACTGTATGTGGATTAGAAGACTCGACACAGGGGCGCCTGGGTGGCACAGCGGGTGAGCGTCTGCCTTCGGCTCAGGGCGTGATCCGGCGTTATGGGATCGAGCCCCACATCGGGCTCCTCTGCTATGAGCCTGCTTCTTCCTCTCCCACTCCCCCTGCTTGTGTTCCCTCTCTCGTTGGCTGTCTCTATCTCTGTCAAATAAATAAATAAAATCTTAAAAAAAAAAAAAAAGAAGACTCGACACAGTAAAGATGTCATTTTTTCCTGAATTGATCTGTAGATTTAATGCAATTCTAATAAAATTCCCAGTATGATTTTTTTTGTAGATATAGACAAGCTGATTCTGAAATTTACATGAGGAGGCAAAGTAACTACAACAGGTAAAAACACTTTTGAAAAATAAGAATATAAAGTTGGAGGAATTACACCACCTGATTTTAGGACTTACCATAAAGCTACAATTATCAAGACAGTGTAACATTGGCAAAGGAATGAACACACAGATCAATGGAACACAATCAAGAGACCCATATAACCATGGCAAACCGATTTTTGGACAGACACAAACCATTCAATGGAGAAATGATAGCCTCTTTAATAAACAGTGTTGGGATTGGACATGCATGGGCAAAAAAACCAAACCTCAACCTAAATTTCCCATCGTATATAAAAACTAACTCCAAATGGATCATAGATCTCAGTGTAAAACATAAAACTATTAATCTTTAGAAGACGACAGAATCTTAAGGACGTCGGGTCAGGGAAAGGGTCTTGGATGGGCCACTAAAAGCATGATCCACAAAAGATAAAACTGAAAAATTAAACTTCATCAAAATGAAAAACTTCTGCTCTCTGAAAGATATTTTGCTCAGAAGATGAAAAGATAAGGTGCTGACTGAAGAAAATATTAGCAAATTTACATATCCCACAAGGCAATTAGAGCCGGAATATATATAAAGAACTCTCAGAACTCAACAGTAAGAAAACAAATGACCCAGTTAAAAAATGGGCAAAAGACTTGAACAGATACTTTACCGAAGAGGACATACGGATGGCAAGGAAGCACACGAAAGGATGTCTACCATCATTAGTCATGAATGAAATGCAAATTAATACCACTACACACCTCCTGGAATGACTAAAATAAAGCATACGGACAATTGTAAGTGCTGGTAAAGACAGAGTACTCAGAAACTCCCCTGTATTGCTGCTGAAGATGCAGGACGCTGTACCCACTCTGGAAAACGGTTTGGCAGTTGTTTATAAACTTCCACACACACTTCCCATTGGCCCAGCAGTCCCACTCCTACTCATTTACCCTAGAGAAAGGCACAGTGTTCACACAAAAATCTGTACACAAATGTTTACTGCAGCTCTATGCATAACGGCCCCAAACTGAAAATAATCCAATGTCCTTCAACAGGTGAATGGATAAACAATGGTGTACCCATACAGCGATACAGCAGTCTTCGATAAAATGGAATGAACTATTGACACATGCAACAACAAGGATAAATCTAGAAGGCGTTATGTTGTGTGAAATCATACATACTATGTGATTCTACTTACATGGCATTCTGGAAAAGATAAAATTACAGTACAGGGGGCAGATCAGTGGTTGCAGACTAAAGGACAGGGAAGGGCATGACTACAAGGGGATAACATGATGGAGGTTTTCGGGGGTGATGGAGATGTTCTGTTTCCTGATCATGGTGGAGCTTACAAGAATCTATTGATGCTAGTAGTCTATACACCAAATATAAGTCAATTTTTCTGTATGTTAAATTAAGAAGTAAAAAAAAGTGTTACAGGAATGAATATATACTCATAAACCAAAATAACTTCTCTGAAGGAAATGAACATGGCATGAGGACATCAGAGAGAAGATAGATACCTTGCCATGTTGGGGGGAGGCGGACTCCAGGAATGGCTGAGGAAGTGATGCTTGAGCTGGATGCTAAAGGGTGATTTAGAACTTACTTAGGCCAAAGGAAGTTCAATTCAGATAGAAGAAATATCAAGTGTCAAGGCCCTGGGGCAGAAGGAAGTATCGTTCATTTCATCTGAAACTAACCAGAGCACAGGGAGTGCCCTGGGGGAGCGGGAGAAGTGGTGATGGGGAGGGAGGGGTATGAAAGTCCAGGCTGGAATAGTGAGAGAGTCAGATGCTGTTGGACTGAGGGTATGGTTTTATTCTAAAAGGATGGGCAGCGAAGGGTTTTAGGCAAGTGTAACACAAAATCAGGTCTAGGTTTTGAAAAAGATCACTTGGGCTGCAGTAAGGAGAGGGGTTTGAGGGAGAGTGGGGACAGAGCCTAAGTACACAGGAATCTTGGAGTTGGAAGCCTCTAAAACTGGGTTTCCCAGTTTGGGTACTATTCACATTTTGGGCCAGATACATTTTGTTGTGGGGGCTGTTGTGTGGATGTCTAGCAGCATATCTGAACTCTACCTTCTAGATGCCAATGGCACTGACCTTCCTTCCCCCAAAAGTGACAACAAAAAATGCAGCTAGACATTGCCAGATGTTTACAGGGGGGCAAAATCATTCCTGGTTGGGAACTACTGTTCTAAAATAAACATGTCCATGTTTCTGGCTTCATGATAGAATCATCTGGGGAGTTTCAAAGATCCAGATGCTGGGCCTCACCCCAGACCAACTGAAGTGGAATCTTTAGAGGTGGGGTGGGGTGGGCGAGGGCAACTGTGTAGTTTTAAAAGCTCCCCCGGATAATTCTGCTCAGACTGATGTTTGAGCACTACCTGCCCAGTCCAACACTCTCCATCTACAGAGCAGAATAGGGAAGCCCAGAGTAGAGAATGATCTACTGAACTAGAAGGAGAGTAGCTCTAGAATCCAAGAGTCCTGACTCCTAGACCAGTGCTCATTCTAGACCAGTGCTCATTCCATTAGACTGTCACCTCTTAACAGCTGCACAGAACATGCCCTGGGGCAAGCCATGGAAGCCCAGCTTCCCTGAATGACCAGCTCTGGCCTTCCCGGCCTCCCAGTGCTAAGACTGCCATCACCCCTTGTGGCAGAGCCCAAGCCCTCCCTTTCTGCCACTGCCCGCACCTCTGCAATCCTTCTTCTACTCCCACTGCCAGACGCAGGGTGGCCAACGTGTCCAAATGGTTTCAACAGCAAGGTTCAGTAACAACTGAAAAATTGTATTGTGTACCTACTTGGGACCTACTCCTGAGGCCCAGGTAACAGAGCTGCCCTCGTCCTCCAGCAGTTTATAGTCCAGTGGCAATAAATAGGTAATTCCCATAAAATGCAGCAGAAGGCTGGAGTGCTGTAGGCTGCAGTGGCACTGCTGGGAGAGAGGCAGTTGGCCTGCTCAGGGAGCCAACCGAATCCCAGCGGACTCTTGAGCAAAGCCCCAGGGAGGGGTGTGCAGTGACCACCAGCAACTGTGAGCAGTTGGGAGTGACTGGAGGGCAAGGGGCTGAGCCCAGCGCCGGCTGGAAGAGTTTAACCTTCCCCACCATCCCAGAGGCTAAGGGACCTGCTCGAGGTTATGGAACTGGTGACTGGCTGGCAGACTTGGGCTTCCCATCAAAGTTTAGGGGGCTCAAAACTCATGGGCTTTCTTATGTCCCTAGGCAGGCCCAGGCAAGAAAGGAGGAGGTGAAGCAGTGGTCAAAAAGGTGTTAGCTGACCATTTCATGCATGTTTATACCGAAGAATCCTTTTGCAAAGTGAATACTCCCCAAAATGTGTTTTGTGGTGTGATAAGGTCCCAAGGATGGTTTAGTTTACATACAATGGCTAGGAATACAAAAGGGTTCTGCTAGGCTTGAAACTAAGCACTTTATCCACCAATTTTAGGCAGTATTATTATCCATATTCTAGAGATGAGAAAACAGAGGCTTTGGTCAAGTCTTGAAAAGTCACACAGCTAGAAAGATTTGGATCACACAGAGCCAAGGTTTGGATCCAGATAGCCTAACTTCCAAGTCTTGGACCACTGATTCTCAAACCTTAACGTCTGAGTCACCAGCAGGAAATTACTAAAAATCAGATTCCTGACCCCACCCCAGAGATTCTGATTCACTGGGCCTGGGACCAAGCGGAGGAATACGCATTCCACAGGCCCTACAGGTGAGCTCTAAACCAGGTAACTCTCAGGCTGCACTTGGCCATACCTCCTCCTCTCTCTAATCCAGAGACCTTGCGGCTGTCTCAGGGTCTCGGGTAGCAGAAGTTGGGGGGGGGTTAGAGGGGGAGGGAAAGACCCAATCCGAAGAATTTGGGGGTCTGTGCAAATGACCTGAAGCCGAAGGGCTCTGAGATGACAGGTCCTATGTTGCAACCACGGCCAGGAGGGGATCCCAGGGAAGGGTGTCTTGGAGGCCGCTGGTGACGGTGACCAAGGCCCGGCCCGCTAGGGGCTCGGCGCCCCACTCTCTCACCTGCCGCGAGGTGCGCCCAGGGTCCAGACTGGCCCATGAATATGTCCGTCGCGCTTCCCTAATTCCGAGGACTTTCACTTTCCTCCTTGAACAAAACCTAACACCCCCAAACCAAAAATACCTGGCTAGCCCCTCCTTGCGAGGGTATCGGCTCCAAGGGAGCCAGGAGGGCCCGGAAGTCGGGCCTGGGACGGAGGACCCCGCCGATCGCCTCCCGGTCGGAAGCGGCAGTGCAGGTGAAGGGGCGGCCTTTCCCGACCCGGAGCGAGTTAGGAACCCGAGCGCCGACTGCCTTGCGAAGGAGGCGGGGAGGGCGGCGCACGGCTTTCGCCCGGCTTCCCGCGGCGGTCGGAGCTGGCGGCCATCCCCGCCGCCTTCGGGCACCTGCGGAACACGTCCGGCCGGGGCGGGCCGCCTCCGGCCCCCGGACTCCCAGCCCTCCTCGGCCGGGCTGGACGCTGCTCCCCGGCTCGTCGGGTCAGCGAAGGGTTAAGGAGGCTCGCTCCCTCCCCCCGGCTCCCTCACCCTTGGAAAGTCCCCGAAATGACGTTTCAACCCGACAATTAAAAAAGAGTTTAATTATAGAGACAGGCTCTGGGAGCTGGAACAAACTCGGTGGGTCGGCGGGGCCGGTAAACAACTCCGGAGCGAGCGGGCCAAGCCGCCGCCCCGCGGAGCCCGCACCCCGGGAGCGGGGGAGGGGAGCGGCGGCAGGGAGTTGGAAAAGCGGAGGAAATTCGAGGAATCGGCGTTTCTCTTTGGGGGGTGGGGGGGTGGGGTGGGGG
>NC_048231.1:10436623-10442776 GCF_002007445.2 Ailuropoda melanoleuca | reverse complement strand
TAAAAAAAAAAAAAAAAACACTTTTTAGCTAGCCTGCGGCGCTGGGGCCGCGCGACGGTACTTCTTACCCGTCCCGCAGCCGCGTTGGGACAGCGGGTGCGGGCCGGGCTTGGGGCCGGGAAGGCGGCCCCACCCGCTCCGGGTCCCCCTTCTCCTTCGCTTCTCCACACCCTCCTCCGTCCCCCCAGCAGAGCTTCGCGAGCCCTCCAGAGTTAAAGACCAATGGGCCTTTTTTGGTGGTGGAGGGGGGAGGGAGATAAAAAGACGAAATAGCTTCACATCAGGACGCAGACTAACCTTGTGGTTTTAACGCGCAGCCTGCTCTGTCCTAAAATCTGGAACTCATTACCTCATCACCAAGAAACTGCACGATGCCTCCCCCCTTTCTTGGAGCTGGGGAAAAGAGAGCAAACACCCCTTTAAGAAAGAAACCTACACTTGAATGATTTAAATTAAGGTGGATGGAAGTTATTTCCCTTTCTGGTGCTTGCCAGATTTCAAGAAAAGCTGAAAAAATGGGAGCAGAGGGAGGGAAGCAACAGGAGGCTGGACAGCAGCAGGAGGAAAGGCAAGGGGCAGCAGCCAGGTTAAAAATGGGGGCCATAAGTTTAAGTCAGAGGGGCCAAATAAAAGCAGACGGGCTGGGATCACGTAGATTCGTGCCTGCCGCAAAAGTTGTGTGTTTCGCAAAGATGAAAAACAACCGGTTCCTTTCGTTGTGATTTGGACGGTTTCCCTGGGTCTGCTCGGAGGTTGACGAATACATCAGAAATGTAATAAAAATGCGTGTGTATGTGGGTGGGTGGGTGGTGGTGGTAAGAGCGCGACTCGAACGCTCTGCCCCGCCCGCCCTGTCCTTTCCAAAGAAACGTGCTCATAATGGGGTGACCTAATTACATCGCAATGGAACCCGCTCTTAGCCACTCAGCGCTCGGGGTTTCATAACAGACCCGGCGGCCTCGAGTGCTGGGAAGAAACGTGCGAGGGCTGAGGAGGCGGCCGGGCACGCGGGGAAATAGGAAAGAAACAGAGCCCCGCAATTTCCGCCTGGGTCTTCTCTCCAGCACCCGGGGAGCCGTGGGCGACACATTAATAACTTTTTATTTGGGTGGATGGAGAGGCATCCGAACCTAACAGTAAATATATAACAGTCTTAAAAGGAGTAATCTATTGGGGGGGCTTTCGGTTTCGAGGATCCCATACCCTCCTCCCCCCATCCCGCCAAAACAGCGCAGCGTGACAAGCCATATGTTCCGTTCCCGTGGGGGCGGGGGAGAAGCGACAATAAGTTAAAAGTGTCGCCTCCCCCCCCCATTTCTTTACCTTCATTCTTGCCAAAGTAACTTTTTTTTTCATTGTTCAAGCATCTGGGGGGTGTGTGTGTGTGTGTGTGTGTGTCCCCTAGTTCAGAGCGCGCGTGGAAAGTTACGCGTTAATGATTTTTTTAATTGGGCGGGGGGGTGGACTGCAAGGGGCATTATTAATGAGGGTTCCGGTTTTCTTTATGAAAAACTTTAAAGTTGGATATGTGAAATAAATCCCACTCCCAGGCCTGTTAAGCAAACAAGCAATCCGCGCGGGCGGTGGTCTTTTCCGCGACTCCCCCTCCCGCGGTCCCGCTGCAAAGCGCAGGAGAGTGTAGACGCGTGCGGCGCGCGAAATCGTGCTGCGCTCGCCCCGCCCGGCCCTGTCCAGTCCTCTCGGGGGAAAAAGTCTGCCTAGTTTCCCCCACCACTCTACCTCCGCCACGTCCTGCTGGGAAAAACCCCCAAAACCCCTAGACCTGAACGCTTTGTGCGTCCCAAATTCCCGATCTCCTGGCCCTGCCCGGTTGCGGAAGGCAGCCGAATGAGGAAGAGAACTCGGGAAAAGAGTAAATTGTGGGGGGCACTTGGAGAAGTTTCAGGGAGATCTGCTCAAGATGGAAACCGCAGCCTGGGCGCTAAGGACGGGCTTCTGCTCCCGCTTGCAAAAAGAGAAAGTCAAGCCCGCCTTCCTGCCCGACAAAAAAACAACACAACAACTAGAACCCCGAAGAGGGTAGAATGAGTGATGTCACAGAGCCGCGCTCGCAGCCTGACAAAGGGGGGGCGCGCCCCTCCCCCTCGCGCCGCGCTGCCCCAGAGAGGGGCGCCCCAAGCGCCGGGTTGCCGAGCGAGCGGACTCGAAACTTTTCCTCTTTAAGAAAAAAAAGTTGTGCGAGTCTCCCAGTTGGGTTTGTTTTTTTTTTTTCTCATCTTCTTAGGCTTCTTTCCTCGTTTCCCCTCCCCCTTCTTCCTTTTGAAAGTTTCTTTTTTTTTTTTTTTTCGAGTTTGACCGCATGGCTGATTCAACTTCAGTGTCAATCAACTTTTTCCCCCTCCTCTTCCTCATTTAAATAAGTTTAAAGCTCCTCCTCCCCCGGCCCACCAAATCTGAACTTTATAAATTGGGCTTCGCGCGCCGCGGCCGAGGAGAGTCAGAAAGGCGAGGGGCGCCGGGAGTAGGCGTGTGGGACTCCAGATCGGAGAGCCGGAGGCTGCGCCTTCCCCTCACCGAGACCTTCGCGACACACCAGATCCCCGTCCCTGCCCCGTGCGAGCACCCAGGATGACCACCACTCTCGTGTCTGCCACCATCTTCGACTTGAGCGAAGTTTTATGCAAGGTAAAGTGGGGCGGAGGGTTTGCTTCTCAAAGTTTTCTTTTTCCCTTTTTGCCTAAAGAAAGAACCCCCAAAAGTTCAGGTCTTGGGAAGCAGGGAGGAGAGGAGGGGAGGCGAGATGGGTCTTTTTTCTGCCTCATTTCCTCCCCAGTTTAAAGGAATTTGGCTCTCTCCTTTCCACCCTGAGTTTCAACAGGTCCTCGCGGCGACTGCATAGGAATTTGGAGACTAGAGTTTTGGGGGGAGAAGTTTGAGTGGCGGGGCTGCCCGGGGGACTTGGGGCATTGGCGGACTGGGGCAGTTTTGCGGTGTTTCCGTCGTCCCTAATGTGCTGCTTGAGCCAGGTTTCGCTGGTCGGCTCGGGTTGCCCGGTGCGCGCTCTGGGTCTTGCCGCCGCCTGGAGGGGTTCGAGGCTCTCCAGCCACACCGCCAGCCTGTGTGGGGTCAGCAGGGACGCCCCTTGGCAAAGTGAGTCTCAGGAGGACGTTTTGCTGGGAGATTGCCCCCTCTGATGTGGAAGGGCTGGGAATCTGCGAGGAAAAGGCCAAGAGTTGTGATTCAAAAGGATGTTGCAAAACGGGTTTGCAGTGTGGCTTCGGTTCGCCCCAGCACGGTCAGGCTTCCTTCTGTGATAGCCTACAGTGCTGCAAACTTTGGGATGAAAATGGGACTAGAGTTGGGCCGCTTACCTGTTTTCCGAGGGGGTGGGGGGACTCGACAACAAAATGCCGGCCTGAGCTCAAGGGGCTCTGCGAGCAAGGATTTAATGGGGCCTCCTTAAGTGGTGTGGCTTGCCAGCCGGTGTGGAAAAAAAAGCAGGTTTTAAACACTGAATGTTCCAAGAGTGCGGTTTAAGTGTACATAGCAAAAGCCTATGGATGTTAAATTATTTTCGCCCCCTCTCCCCAATTTGAAAGCGGGGAGCTGCTAGGCTACTTTTAATTGCTAAAGTGTTGTGCCTTCTTTTAAACACGTCGGGTCATGTCCCTCTCTTTTCCCAGCTTGCTTCTCCAGTCCGCCCAGCTGCCAGGGCCCCAGGGCTGCAGGGCTGGGGTGCAGGGACTACGAGGAGCTGAAGAGCAACATCAAAATAGTTTGAATTTCAGCTTCCTTCCCTCCTTGCGCTTTCCCAGGCTCCAGTTGCCCTGGCAGCTCCCTGAGCTCCCCTGCACATCTTCCTTCTCATCCCAGCTTTCTCGCTCTTTGATCTATTTCTCTTTTTCTTGCCCTCTGCACCCCCCCCCCGCAGGACTTTTTAAATGAACCTTATTGTTGGGAACCGGCTCTCAACTTGGTTCCTGTAATCCGCTCCGTGGGGTGGTTGCTGTTACAGATTCCCGATCCCCTGCAGCTGATCCTAAGGGACAAACTTTAGAATTTGAACAATGACACCCACATGGGCTGGGAGCCAACTCCCAGGTCCCCGGCTTGCACCCTTTCCAAATCTTGGGTACAGATTGGGCAGGTGACCAGGGGCCCATTGGAACAGAAACCTGTTTGTGGTGGCTCTGCTTCCCTCCCCCCAAATCCACTATTGACTAGGAGGCGGGTGGGGGGGATGTGGTGCCTTCCTTTTCCTTCCCACCTGCAGCTTTGCGTTAAAGATTAAACACTGGAGCTCTTATCCAAGCCTGCCGTTGCAGCCAGACTAACTGCAAAGGCATCTTCCCAGTGCAGGGGGTGGGGTGGGCCGAGAATGGTGCGGAGATCATTGTAGAAGGCACCCCTTACCCAAGTATGGGGCAATGAATTTTGTTTTTAGGAATCCCATCCTTCTCCTGTCCCCTCCCTCTCCCCCGCACCTCAGCAAGATAAAGCAAAGGCAGTCTGGAAACCTCTTGCCAAAGGAAGGGAACACTTCTGAAGGAGGAAGTTGAGAGTCTTAGGACAGGTCGTGTGTGTGTGTGTGTGGGGGGTTGTGTAGTGTCAGTGCAGGAGGGACTGATTAAAAGGGCGGTACTCATGGTCTCCTGAGGTTTACCTGTTTTTTTTAGGGGGACGGGGATCTAGAGAAGTCTGAGCTGTATGAGATATTTTGAGCTGAGGATTCTGTTTGGGAGGTAAAGAAGTTCAGTTTTGTGGATCAACACGGTACGTTTGGGGACAGGATATGGGGGCACATTCCAGGAGTGTGCAGGGAGTAGGATGCGTGTATAACAATTTCATCCCGGTCAGGATTTTGTGGTTTCTTCTGTATGGGGCCCAAGTAAAGCTAGGTGGCGGGCCTGTGGGAGGAAGAGTGGGAGGGGCTTGTCAGGACAGAGTTAGAGATGGTTCCTTAGAGACACAAGGGGCACTTCTGCTTATGGAGGGGGCTGCCCTTAGGGGTTCCCTGTCTTGGCCCTGGTGGATGGCCTTTGTCACTAACCACGCTCTCTCTTCCCTCTCTTCCTTCCAGGGTAACAAGATGCTCAACTACAGTACCCCCAGTGCAGGGGGCTGCCTGCTGGACAGGAAGGCGGTGGGCACCCCTGCCGGCGGGGGCTTCCCCCGGAGGCACTCGGTCACCCTGCCCAGCTCCAAGTTCCACCAGAACCAGCTCCTCAGCAGCCTCAAGGGCGAGCCGGCCCCCTCTCTGAGCTCTCGCGACAGCCGTTTCCGAGACCGCTCTTTCTCAGAAGGGGGCGAGCGGCTGCTGCCCACCCAGAAGCAGCCGGGCAGCGGCCAGGTCAACTCCAGCCGCTACAAGACGGAGCTGTGCCGTCCCTTCGAGGAGAACGGCGCTTGTAAGTACGGGGACAAGTGCCAGTTCGCGCATGGCATCCACGAGCTGCGAAGTCTGACCCGTCACCCCAAGTACAAGACAGAGCTGTGCCGCACCTTCCACACCATTGGCTTTTGCCCCTACGGGCCCCGCTGCCACTTCATCCACAACGCCGAGGAGCGCCGCGCCCTGGCGGGGGCCCGGGACCTCTCCGCTGACCGTCCCCGCCTCCAGCATAGCTTTAGCTTTGCTGGGTTTCCCAGTGCCGCTGCCACCGCCGCTGCCACGGGGCTGCTGGACAGCCCCACGTCCATCACCCCACCCCCCATCCTGAGCGCCGATGACCTCCTGGGCTCACCCACCCTGCCAGATGGCACCAATAACCCCTTCGCCTTCTCCAGCCAGGAGCTGGCGAGCCTCTTTGCCCCTAGCATGGGGCTGCCTGGGGGTGGCTCCCCAACCACCTTCCTCTTCCGGCCCATGTCCGAGTCCCCTCACATGTTTGACTCTCCCCCCAGCCCTCAGGATTCTCTCTCGGACCAGGAGGGCTATCTGAGCAGCTCCAGCAGCAGCCACAGTGGCTCAGATTCCCCCACCTTGGACAACTCAAGACGCCTGCCCATTTTCAGCAGACTTTCCATCTCAGATGACTAAACCAGGGTAGGGAGGGACCCCCTGCCTACTCCACCCCTCCCATCCTTCCCCTCACCTCCCTCTCCATCTGATTCCCCACAACCCCTGCATTAACAAGGTTAAGCTCAACCCCTTTCCCCCAGAACCTTGGAATGCCCCCTCCTTCTCCCCCC